>NC_061109.1:80357047-80398920 GCF_015104395.2 Macrobrachium nipponense
CCGAAAGTACTCGGCTATCTCGCTTTTTCATTTTTTTTCCTTCGTGGCAAAAAAACCTTTATTTATATATAAGTATGTATATATATATATATATATATATATATATATATATATATATATATATATATATATATATATATATACGTATATATATATATATATATATATACAAAAAAGTTTTCTCCGCTCTAAATTTCACTATTACAGATAAAAAACAAAATTAATACCATCAGTATTTAGATAAGCGAACCCAACAAAATATTTAAAACATCCCAACACTAATTTTCACATAAAACTTGACCAAGGTTCAAGGTTAAGTGACACCTAATCCAAAACAGTTTTTATATAAAATCTGAGCTTGTACAATTCCTGCATTGTATAGTAGTCATGCCTTAACTGTAATTTCCTTCACACTTTGTAGTACTGAAAAAGTATTTCAATTTAGGATCATGGTGCATCAACTATTTCTAAGCATCTTTTGTCACTTATGAGCTTCCTATGTTTGTTCCTTTCAAATGTCACAATTTTTAAAATAAATTGTATTTTTCCTAACTAAACAAACCCTGTGGGCATAGCAGCAGGAATACGGCAGTTAAAATCTTGAAAAAGATGGTTAGGCAGTAACTACCGCTTGGTAGGTGGGGCCTGCCTGGATGTAAACATTCCAATTACTTGCAGCCCAAGTTTCAGATTGAGGGGTGGCATGAGGTGGGCAATTAAAGTAAAAGACCTAAGGTTTGTATAATTGGGAAAAATACAATTTACTTTTAAAAATTGTGCTTTGTTCCTACATGATATACAAACCCTTGGTCCTTTACAATAGGAATCTCAGTGAGTCTCTAGAACTGACTGGTCAAAAGAGTGAGGAGGAGTGTCCTGCCTCTGACACATTGACCAGAGTCTAAGAACAGCAAGATCAAAAGTTAGGCCTCAGGGCCTTTTCGAAATGAGTGTGGAATCGTAACTCATACAAAAAAGCAGGGAAGAATATAAAGTCGGAGGCATTGAGGCAAAGAGCCGTGATGTTCCTGCCTATTGCCCGTATCTCCTTCCTCCCCTTGCCAGAGGAAGGAGCGGGATTGCTTCTATGATTCTGGTAAGAAAAATAGAAAGGAAACTCGATGCGTAAGCTTACCGAATCAAATGCCTGATAAGTTTGAGTCCTATTCTCAACCCGAAGGAAGAGAAGTAGGATGGGGAGGGGGAAGGAGGAGAGACCAGTCACTCTCGCATCCTTCCTAATTCTAGAACTGCACACCATAGACAAGAAATGCAACTTGTCCTCTTGACGGAGCTGCGTAAGCAAACACAAATTGTTGAGTATGGAGTTCCAAGGACCTGTGGGGAACTACAGTGGAATACAGGGTGTACAGTGGACACCCTGTATTCGCGTTCTCTGGATTTGCGGACTTTCTGGAAATCTGCCTATTCACGGTATTTTTCTATGAGAAATAACCACAAATTCCCATTTTCTCTTATCAATTTCATCATAAAATGCACTTTTTGTGATAAAACTATTAAAATAACCAGGTATAAAAATTTTTAGTAGGTTTTTCTAGAGTTTAAACTAGCATTTCTTCCAGTCCAACTTATTCTTTGGAGTGCAAGAAGAGCGTACAGGTGACGTAGCTATCTGCAGATGAAAGCTTATGATCTTGCAGGACTTGAAGGAAGCCATGTCCTTTAACACTTCTCCATTGGCGAGCTTGTAGTGAAGAAAAGAAATAAACAACCGATGAAGTGGTCAAGTCTCTGCAGGCCCCCAGCAACCCATCAATAGGACAAAGTAATGATTGATGTGGATCAATTAAAACAAAGTCCAAGGCGTAAAGGATCATAAAGGATTTGACCAATCAAAAACAGATGCTGAATGATTCACGTCTGAGATGGAGTCATGACATGATAACCCACCTTTTAAAGGGTGATGCCAAAGACGATCTATGCAACACGTCTATCCTCTTCACCACTGCCGGAGAAAGATGGAATGCAGTCTTGAAAAACAAATACTCTGTCTGACGACTCTCGTTAGGATTGCATGTCCCAAACAAAAGTCAACAGCCATCCAGAGGCCTGAGGTCCTTGAGATGGCAAGACAAAAAACTTTCTCATCAGTAGTAGAATCTCAACTGAAGATGAACAATACTATGTAGTAATTATATGAAAGACTAGAGCGAGTGTGTACCCACGTTTTGCACAGCTGAATCAGAAGGAAGTTAACTTTCAAGATTCTGACAGAGAAAAGTCCCGTCGATGACGCTAACTAAAGAGGACGGTTCTAATCCCTGAAATTTACAGAGGACTGAAAGAGAATTTCAGTTATTTCATTGCTGTTCAGCCTAAAGGCCTGTGCTTGCAATGAAGGCTAGAAGTCTTTATACGTGTGAAACTCAGGGGTGTACTGCCTGCAGAAACTGCTTCTTGACACTGCAAAAGTTGGTTCAGGGAGGAACTCTTCTCTATACCTTGACAGCTTCGCTGTCTGGGTGAGCAGCGTTGTTAGCATGGGCAGCATTGTCAGGGCAGATGAAGTCTTCCAACATTTACTCGAACTTGGGGTGAACAACTACGTAGTAGTTGAACACCTTACGAATTAGGGAGAAAAAAAAAAAAAAAAAAAAAAAAAAAAAAAAAAAAAAAAAAAAAACGCTGAATTTGTCTAAATAATAATTCTTAATCATCGCAGTGGCCTATGGTCAACTGCGACAAAGCAGAAGACTTACAGACCTTCTGTTATACCCTGAGGTATACAGAATGATGATAATGAGTCTAATGAGACATATCTCTGTCTGAAAATTCTCACAATAGCAAATGTGGAGCACGAGACATAACCATATGTGAGAATTCCAAGCCAACCAAAGATCTCAGTCTGCGATGGCCGGGTAGTGAGATTTGAATTAGTTGACCAACGACAGGAGAAACAATACCAAGGCAAACAAAATCTCAGTGAGAAGGCAGTACTCTGTAGGCTGAGTTGCCTCATAGTACATTCCATGCTGGAATGCGTTTCGCTTATAGAGCTATCAAGTGCACTACAGATACATACACTCAAGCAATGTTAACCAAGATGAGAGAGAAAGAAACCCTCTTGCTCTGTGATGATGCCAACCCTGTGGCATAATTGTCAAACAGTACCACTAGTCAGCAGAGAACTATAATTTCTTCCCAACTAACTATAGTGGATCCCCCGTATTCGGATTCTCCTGATTCACGGACTTACACATTTGTGGATTTCTCTCGGAAAAATTTCCCTGTATTATTCGCAGAAAATTTGCCTATTCGTAGTATTTTTCTATGAGAAATATCAAGAAACTCTTGGCTTTTTTTATCAATTTCATCATAAAATGCACTTTTTGTGATAAAAATGATATTGTTATGTTACAATAAAGTTTCATACATACTTACCTGGCAGATATATACATAGCTAAGACTCCGCGTTTCCCGACAGAAATTCAAATTTCGCTCCAGTCGCTACAGGTAGGTCAGGTGATCTACTGGCCTGCCCTGGGCGGCAGGACTAGGAACCATCCCCGTTTTCTATCATATTTTCTCTCTTCCACCTGTCTCCTTTTCATACAATCAACTTACCTGTCAGATATATACATAGCTGATTGGCACCCTTTGGTGGAGGGTAAGAGACAGCTACTATATGGAATAGACAGGTAAACAACATATGTTGTAGGTATAAATAAAACCTTGGTTCCTACCTGATAGGTGGTAGACTTCGTGGGTGTTTGCCCAGTAGTCTGCATCCACCTCAGCAACTTTAGGCGAGATATATGATCTATGGCCAAGAGTTCTTGTGGGTCTGCCGATGGGTCTTATCCGCTTACTCGGCAGAGCCTGAAAGGACTTTGTCAATGGGTGCTGATCCACTTATATGACAATACACCTTATGAAGGAGCACACAACCAATCCCGACCACCTGATCCTAACCATATGTTAGAACTAAAGATTGTTCCGAGTTATCCCCGAACTCTTCACAACAACCGTAACTCAAAAACCACTACGCACACATACATAATTTTCTAAAAAAAATTATACTCATCTAATTAGACATGACAAGATTCTCTTACTGAACAACATAGACGGCCGCCCGTGCTAAACCAAGTCCTCCATTGTTCGAAGAGACTCCAGACCATATCTAAAAAGAAGAAAAGTATATACTTTTAAGGATTGGTGTCGGCTCCCGTACCCAGAATCATATCCGCCGATACGAAAGGACCCAGAGAAAAACACTTCTCATAAGTCACACGAACGTCTTTCAAGTAATGAGATGCAAATACTGAGTTGCATCTCCAAAATGTCGTATCTATGATGTTTTTAAGCGACATATTCTTATGAAACGAGAGACGTCGCTACTGCTCTCACTTCATGAGCTTTAACTTTCAACAGTCGCAACTGTTCGTCAGAACAGACCTCATGCGCGTCTGTAATGACGTTCCTCACAAAGAATGCCAGAGCATTCTTGGACATCAGTCTTGTGGGGTCTTTTACCGCGCACCAAAGACCTTGTCTAGAGCCTCCCATCTGATGCTTTCTCTGAATGTAGAACTTTAGAGCTCTTACAGGGCATAGAGATCTTTCTGCTTCTCTTCCTACGAGGACTTGATATTGCCTTTGACTTCGAATGACTTAGGCCAGGGATTCGAGGGATTCTCATTCTTAGCTAAAAACAGGGTCTTAAACGAGCAAATAGCTGAGTCTCCCTTGAAACCTACTTTATCCTGCAGAGCATGTAATTCACTAACTCTCTTTGCCGTAGCTAAAGATAATAGGAATAGGCATTTTCTGGTGATGTCTCGAAACGATGCCAGATGAGGAGGTTCGAACCTTTGCAGATAAAGAAAACTTGAGAACCACGTCTAGGTTCCAGTTAGGAGGGACCGGTTCCTTAGACTTTTGAAGTCTCAAAGGACCTTATGAGATCGTGGAGATCTTTATTATCTGCCAGATCTAATCCTCTACTCCTGAAGACTGCCGAGAGCATACTTCTGTATCCCTTTATTGTGGATACAGCTAGATGAGATTGCTCTCTCAGGAATAGAAGGAAATCAGCAATTTCCGCTATAGAGGTAGTGGAGACAACTTCTTAGTTCTACACCACCTTCTAAAAACCTCCACTTCGACTGATATACTTTCGTAGTGGAGGTTCTGCGTGCTCTCGCGATCGTGCTTGCAACTTCGCGAGAAAACCCTCTCGCTCTGACGAGTCTTTCGATAGTCGAAAGGCAGTCAGAGCGAGTGGGGAGGTTTTGATGATACCTCTTGAAGTGTGGCTGTCTGAGAAGATCCATCCTTCTTGGTAGGGATCTGGAAAAGTCTACGATCCACTCTACCACCTCCGTGAACCAATCTTGGGACGGCCAAAAGGGGGCTATCAATGTCATCCTCGTCTCCTTTGACGCCACAAACTTTTTCAGTACTAGTCCCAGGATTTTGAATGGAGGAAAAGCATAGACGTCTACGCGAGACCAATCTAGCAGGAAGGCGTTCTACCATAAGAGCTCTTGGGTCTTCCACGACCGAGCAAAAGACTGCCAGGCCTTTTGGAGATGAATGTGGCGAAGAGATCCACATGAGGTGTCCCCCACAGCGACCAGAGATCTTGACACACCTCCTCGTGTAGGGTCCACTCTGTATGAAGGACCTGGTTCCTCCTGCTGAGTCTGTCCGCCCTCACATTCTTTACTCCCTGAACGAACCTTGTCAGAAGGGAGATGTTCCTGTGAGACGTCCAAAGCAAAAGGTCTCTCGTCAGCTTCGTAAAGGAACGAGGAGTGAGTTCCCTCCTTGTTTTCGAATGTAGGCAAGTGCGGTGGTGTTGTCCACGTTTACTTGCACTACTTTGTTCGAAACCAGAGGTTCTAGACTCTTCAAAGCCAGATGCACGGCAAAGAGCTCTTTGCAGTTTATGTGCCAAGACACCTGCGCTGGTTCCCAGGTGCCTGACACCTCCTTCGAGCCTAATGTTGCTCCCCAACCTTTCTCCGACGCGTCGGAGTACAACCACTAGGTCTGGGTTCTGGGTTCTTAGAGAGATCCCTTTGTTCTCTTTCAGAGGGGGCAACCACCATTCCAGGTGCGGTCTTATCTCCACTGGAATGGAAAGGCGTCCGAAAGTTGTCCAGTTTTCCAACTCCAAGACTTCTTGAGGAAGAATTGAAAGCGGACGTAAATGAAGTCTTCTAGCGGGAAGAACTGTTCGAGCGAGGAAAGGGTCCCTAGAAGGCTCAACCATTCCCTCGCCGACGTCTGTTCCTTCCTTAAGAAGAGAGAGACTATCTGCAAACCTTTTGCGATTCTCTCTTGCGAAGGAAATACTCGAAAACCCCGAGAATTCATCTGAATCCCCAGATAGACTAAGTTCTGTCTGGGGGTCAGCTGCGACTTCTCGAGGTTCACGAGTAATCCCAACGCTCTGATCAGATCTAAAGTTAACGTCAGGTCCTCCAAGCACTGTCTCTCTGATCTGGCCCTGATGAGCCAGTCGTCCAGATACAGAGAGATATTTACTCCTTTGAGGTGAAGAAACCTCGCCACATTTTTCATCTAGGCTTGTGAAGACCTGAGGAGCTGTGGACAGGCCGAAACACAAGGCTCTGAACTGAAAGATCCTTCCCCCCGTCATGAAACGGAGGTATTCTTCGATGAAGGGTGGATCGGGACGGTGAAAAATAGGCGTCCTGGAGATCTAGAGACACCATCCAATCTCCTTGTTGCAATGACGCAAGGACTGAGGCAGAAGTCTCCATCGAGAACTTCTCCTTCCGAACAAATTTGTTCAGAGCTGACGTCTAGTACTGGTCTCCAGCCTCCCGAGGCCTTCGCAAACCAGAAAAAGGCGATTGTAAAACCCCGGGGAGTTTTGATCCAGTACTAGTTCTATCGCTCTCTTGTCCCCACATTTGTTCCACCATCGATCGAAGAGTATCCCTCAGCACAGGATCCTTGTACTTGACTGTTAGTGCCCGTGGTGTTGACGTTTAGGGGAGGGAAATGTTCAGGAAAGGGATACGATATCCCTTCCTTATTACAGACAATGATGACGCGTCTGCGTTTATAAAGGTGTCCAGGGCCTACCCACCAAAAAATCCCAGGAGCCTGGCACCTACTGGTGCTTGGAGGAGAGAAGCATCACTTTCCCTTTTTAAAGGGACGAAAGGCAGACCTACCTCTCTTCTCAGGAGCCTTCCTTCTTGCGGGAGGTCTGGAGGTCGGCACCTCGAAAGGGCTGAACAGATGTACTCGGTCCTTTCTTGTCAGGTGTAGAAGCAGGCCTTCTTCTCCCTTGCTGACTGCGTCAGAAGGTCCTGAGTCGCCTTCTCAGTTAATGAACGAGAAATGTCCTTCACCAACTGAGAAGGGAACAAAAAGTCAGACAAAGGCGAATACAGCAGCGCTGCCCTCTGAGCGTGGGAGACTGCTTTGGTTAAAAAGGCACTATATACCATCCTCTTTTTTAGAAGACCTGCTCCAAACAAAGAGGAGATCTCAACCGAGCCATCCTGAACCGCTTTGTCTATACAAGATAAAATGCACAAAAGGACTTCTGGTTCGAGTCCTTCAGAATCATGGGCTTTCTTGGACATCACCCCAAGGGACCAATCTAAGAAGTTGAAAACTTCCAATACATGAAAGAGTCCCTTGAGGAGATGGTCCAGTTCTGAAATGCCCCAAGTAATACGTGCCGAGTTCAGACCTTGTCTACGTGAAGCGTCAACTAAGGTCGAAAAGTCCGCTTCTGACGTAGACGGAAGAGCAATACCCATCCCATTCTCTCCCGTCTGATACCAAATGCCTCTTTTACCAGCTAGTCTCGCTGGAGGCATGCAGAAGACCGTTCTGACTAACTCCTTCTTAGACTTCATCCAAGAGTCTAAGGACTAAAGAGCCCTCTTCATCGAAATGGCGGGCTTCATTCTGAGAAAAGACGAAGATTTCTTCGTCTTAGCACTCGAGAAAAGAGCGCGCAGAGAAGGAGGAGCAGCAGGAGTCAAGTCGTCTCCATACTCCTCTAGAAGCAAGGCAGTCAAAACTTTATAGTTCGACAGTCCTTCTCTTCCTTGATAATCTTCCTCCGAGTCTACTTCTAACTCGGGATCTAATTGAGTCTCCGCTGCCAAATCCGTACGTCTTTCCTCTGGAGAGACAAACTCCTAATAGGAGAGGGGCTAAGGGAATGATATTCCTCTTCCCCGCTTTAATAGTCCTGGAAGGTGCCAAAAGCTCAGGCTTCTCTCCATAAATGGATGACGCTTCTCGTCCGCCAAGCGTCCTGGCTGACGCCTCCCGCTTGTGTGGCTGCTGACGTCCGGATGACGCCTCGCGCCTGGAAGACGCTCCGCTCTCAAAAGGCGTCTTAACTGGCGCCAAAATATTGGTTGGAGCCTCGCGTCTACAATCAGCTTTAAAAGACGCTTCATTGGCCTAAAACCGATACGGTCTCAACGTCTCTCTGGCGTTACGTGTCTTCCGTAAGATCCTCCCGATCTCGCTCTCGAACCCGAAGCTTCTGCGATAGTTTAGAAGCTTCACGTTTGTATGACGCCCCTCGCTTAGCAGAGAGAGGACGAGACTTCTTGATTGGAAGCACAACGTCCTTCCTACAAGGCACTAACACTCCCACCAAAGAGGCCAGTTGTTCTTGTACTGCCATGATAATCTTCCTTGAAGCTTCTCCCACGTCAACTGCATGACGCCTTTCGTCATCAATCGGGGGGGGAGAAGTGAGGAAAGGGTTCTTCTGCGTCCTCGTCGGGTGACGCTGACGCCACCTTCGCCTTCTTAATAGACGAGGGAGCGTCATCTGAGAACGCTCCGGGCTCGAATCAAATTCGGGTTCTTTCAAATGCCGTTTCAGAGACCTCGATAAATCCGACTCTTCCACCCGTTTAGGTGAGGGAGAGGGAGAGGATGAGAAACACTCACGAAGGACGCTTTTTCTAAAGCACCCTTGAGCAGCCTGCCACGAAACAGAGCTTGCTGAAGGGACGTCTGACCGTTGGGGATCCCCACGCCTCCTTAAGGCTTTCGACGTTTCCTTCTCCTCTGGGCATGGGAGCTTGGAAGAGGTCTAGGCCTGGGAGCGTCGCAGGGACGATCAAACGCCCCCTCCACAACACTGGGAGAACTCACTTCACTGTAATGCTCACTTTCACTAGCCTTACCTGTAAGTCCCCGCCATTTTGGACTTCATGTCTCGAATAGTAGCTTTCAGATCGGCGATTTCCGAGGCCGATTCCGAAAGTAAACCTTGTGAATTAGACACATAGGGAGAATCTAAATCAATAGGATTAGAAAAAGTATCAATAAAAGGCTCAATAGGCCTTGAACTCACACCTTTCAGACGTCTAACCCTATCCCTCTCTAACTTCTTCAAATAAGAAGTTAAAGTCTTCCATTCTTCTGCATTTAATCCCTCGCATTCATGACAAGTATTAGTAGCAGAACACTGAAACCCCCTAAATTTACGACATACAGTGTGAGGATCAACCGAAGCTTTCGGTATCCTCACCCTGCAGCCTACATTCACACACATTCTCACACTCACATTTGAATCAGAACATACTAGGAAAAATCCAAAAAAGGCAAGGTCCAAAAACAGTCCACAGTATCGAATGACCAAAAACACTATCCATATACGTCACCAAAAAGCCGATAAACGATGATCAAAGGATGAAATAAGAATCTAAGTCAGGAGGTAATAGCAACAATGTTGATACCACCGGCGACAGAGAAAATATGATAGAAAACGGGGATGGTTCCTAGTCCTGCCGCCCAGGGCAGGCCGGTAGATCACCTGACCTACCTGTAGCGAGTGGCGCGAAATTTGAATTTCTGTCGGGAACGACGTAGTCTTAACTATGTATATACCTGACAGGTAAGTTGATTGTATGAAACTAAAAAACCCAGGTATAAACATTTTTAGTGTGTTTTTCTTGAGTTTTAAGTTAAAAAAATTATATTGTTATGATACATTAAAGTTTTATACATACTTACCTGCAGATATATACTCTGTCGTCCCGACAGAAATTCAAATTTTGCGGCACACGCTACAGGTAGGTCAGGTGATCTACCGTCCTGCCGCTGGGTGGCAGGAATAGGAACCATTTCCGTTTTCTATCAGAATTTTTTCTCTCTACCACCTGTCTCCTGCGGGGAGGCTGGATGGGCCATTAATCGTATATATCTGCAGGTAAGTATGTATAAAACTTTATTGTATCATAACAATATTTTTATACATTCAACTTACCTGCCAGATATATACTTAGCTGATTGGCACCCTCGGTGGTGGGTAAGAGACAGCTATATACTGAAATAGACAGGTAAACAACATACGTTGTAGGTACAGATAAACCTTGGTTCCTACCTGATTAAGCGGAAGACTTCGTGGCTACTGCCCAGGAGTCTGCTTCGCTTCAAGAGCCTCAGCGAGATAGTGATCTATGGCTAAGAGATCTTGTTGGTCTGCCAATGGGGTCTTACCCACTTACTCGGCAGAGCCTAATAGGCCTTTGTCAAAGGGTACTAATCCACTAATATGACAATACACCTGCTTTAAAAGCATATACGAGGAGCAAAAACATACATCCCGACCACCTGATCCTAACACCTGTGTTAGTTCTAAAGATTGTAAGGAGTATCCCCAACTCCTGACAACAACCCGAAAACTCAACACCACAATATATACGCACACACACAAGTAAAAAAAAAAAAAAAAAAAAATGTTGTACACCCTTATTTGTCGGATATTCCTCAGTTCCTTCTGACAAAAAGCAACGGCCGCCTGTGCGACGTCTAGTGCCTTTGACAGTCGAAAACCAAGAACATCTCTAACTATAGGGTTTACGTACATACACATAATTAAGGATCAGTCTTTGCTCCAAGTCCCAGCACCGTATCCGCTGACACAAACAGACCGAGAGAGAAGCATTTCTCATAAGTCACCCTGATATCCTTCAGGTAATGAGATGCAAAAACTGAATTGCATCTCCAATATGTCGCTTCGAGAATATTCTTCAGCGACATATTCCTTTGAAAGGCTAGAGACGTAGCAACTGCTCGAACTTCACGAGTTTTAACTCTAAGAAGTTTGAAGAAGTCATCTGGGCAATTATTGTGAGCCTCAGTAATTACACTTCTTACAAAGAAGGCTAAGGCGTTCTTAGACATGGGTCTTTTAGGATCCTTCACGGAACACCAAAGACCCTGTTGACAACCTCCCAGCTGCTTCTTTTTACTAAGGTAAAATTTAAGGGCTCTGACTGGGCAAAGGGACCTCTCTATTTCTTTGCCTACTAAGTTTGACAGGCCCTTTACTTCAAAGCTCCTGGGCCAGGGCTTTGAAAGATTTTCATTTTTCGCCAGAAATAAAGTCTGGAACGAACAAATGGCAGCATCTCCTTTAAAACCAACTCTAGAATCAAGAGCTTGTATCTCGCTCGTTCTTTTGGCTGTAGCGAGAGACAACAGGAATAAACATTTTCTTGTAATATCTCTGAAGGAGGCTAGGTATGGAGGTTTGAACCTCTTCGAGGTTAGGAATTTTAGGACTACGTCCAGATTCCAGCTCGGGGTTCTAGGAGTATTGATCTTTGAAGTCTCGAAAGACCGGATCAGATCATGAAGATCTTTATTGTCAGCTATTTCCAGGCCTCTGTTCCTGAAAACAGATGAAAGCATACTCCTGTATCCCTTTATAGTGGATACGGAAAGATGCGATTCCTCCCTCAGGAAAAGAAGGAAATCTGCAATGTTGGTCACAGAGGTATTGGAGGAGGACAGCTTCTTCGATTTACAATATCTCCTAAAGACTTCCCACTTCGATTGATAGACTCGTATAGTCGAAGGTCTACGGGCTCTAGCGATAGCCTTAGCCGCTTTTTGAGAAAAGCCTCTCGCTCTGACGAGTCTTTCGATAGTCGAAAGGCAGTCAGAGCGAGAGCGGGGAGGTTTTGATGGTACCTCTCGAAGTGGGGCTGTCTGAGAAGATCTGCTTTGTCTGGAAGAGATCTGGGGAAGTCCACCGTCCACTCCAACACCTCTGTGAACCAATCTTGAGCTGGCCAATATGGGGCTATTAGAGTCATCCGCATCCCCTTTGAGGCCACGAACTTTCTGATTACTTCGCCCAGAATCTTGAATGGGGGAAAGGCGTATACGTCGAGGCCCGACCAATCTAGTAGAAGGGCGTCGACCACAAATGCTCTCGGATCCTCTACAGACGTGCAGAAGATGTCTATCCGTTTGGAGAGGAACGTGGCAAACAGGTCTATGTGAGGCTTCCCCCATAGAACCCAAAGACTTTGACAGATTTCTGAGTGGAGAGTCCACTCTGTGGGAAGGACCTGGTTCCTCCTGCTCAGTCTGTCTGCTCTCACGTTTCTTTCTCCTTGGACAAATCTCGTTAGAAGGATGATGTTTCTCTCCTTTGCCCATACCAAGAGATCCCTTGTCAGTTCGAATAAGGAGAACGAATGAGTCCCTTCTTGCTTTCGAATATAGGCCAGAGCGGTGGTGTTGTCAGAGTTGACCTGGACCACCCCGTCTCTGACTACTGACTCGAAGCACTTGAGGGCAAGGTGTATGGCTATCAATTCTTTGCAGTTGATGTGCCCTGACACCACCTGCTCGTTCGTCAGGTGCCTGACATTCTCTTGTTCCTAGATCGCACCCCATCCCGTTTCCGAAGCGTCTGAATACAACACTTGGTTTGGGTTCGGTACAGATAAGGACACTCCCTCGTTCTTTTTGAGAGGGGCTAACCACCATCTCAAGTGATTCTTTACTTCGAGAGGAACGAGTCCGAAAGTTGTCCTGTCTTCCAGTTCCACACTTTCTTTAAGAAGAATTGCAGGGGGCGAATATGAGGTCTCCCTAGGGAGAAGAACTGTTCCAGCGAGGAAAGAGTCCCTAGAAGGCCAAACCATTCCCTCGCTGAACTTTGTTCTATCCCTAAGAAGTTTGAGACTTTCATAAAGCCTCGTATGAGTCTTTCCTGCGAAGGAAAAACTCGAAAACCCCAAGAAACCATCTGAATCCCCAGATAAACCAGGTTCTGGCTGGGGATCATCTGAGACTTCTCGAGGTTCACGAGTAATCCTAGAGATTGAACCATGTCTAAGGTCGATTTTAGGTCCTCCAAACACTGTTTCTCCGAACTGGCCCTGATTAGCCAGTCGTCTAAATAAAGGGAGATTTTTATTCCCTTTAAATGAAGCCACTTCGCTACATTTTTCATGAGGTTCGTAAAGACCTGAGGAGCTGTGGATAGGCCGAAACACAAGGCCCTGAACTGATAAATCTTCCCCTTCATTACGAAGCGAAGGTACTTCTTTGACGAGGGATGAATGGGAACATGGAAGTAGGCGTCTTGTAAGTCCAGGGAGACCATCCAATCTCCTGGACGTAGGGCCGACATCACTGATGCAGAGGTCTCCATGCGGAACTTCTCCTTTTCTACAAATCGGTTTAGAGCACTTACATCTAAAACTGGTCTCCACCCTCCAGAAGCCTTCGGGACTAGAAAAAGGCGGTTGTAAAATCCCAGAGAGTGTGGGTTTTGCACCAACTCGATGGCCCCTTTGTTCCACATTTCCTCTACCATCTGAAGGAGCGTGTTCCTCAGCACAGGGTCTTGGTAACGAGCGGACAGTTCTCGAGGAATTGAAGTCAGGGGAGGTCTGTCCCTGAAGGGGATGCAATATCTCTTCCTCAGAACCAACATCGACCAAGGGTCGGCTCCTCTCAGTGCCCAGGCTTCTGCGTATTCCAGTAGCCTGGCACCCACTAGTGTTTGGAGGTTCTGCAGGTCATTTTCCCTTCTTAAAGGGACGGAACGCTGATCCTCCTCGCTTTTCGGAAGTCTTCCTTTTGAAGGCGGGTCGTGACTTAGGACCTCCACGAAAGGGCTGTTGAAACGGCCGAGGGACTTTCTTAGTAGCCGTCGTAACCGTTCTGTTCTTCTTTGCCGATTGAACAAGAAGGTCCTGTGTTGCCTTTTCAGTAAGTGAGTGGGATATTTCCTTCACCAACTGAGAAGGGAACAGGTGTTCTGATAATGGAGCGAATAGCAAAGCAGTTCTCTGAGAAGGAGAAACAGCCTTGGTCAGAAATGAACCAAAAACTGCTCTCTTTTTTAGTATCCCTGCTCCAAAGAGGGAAGATACTTCTCCAGAACCATCTTGGACCGCCTTATCAATGCAGGCCAGAATGCTATGCAGCACTTCTGGGCTGAGACTTTCCGATTCTTGCGACTTCTTAGATATTACCCCAAGGGACCAGTCCAAGAAATTAAATACTTCCAACACGTGGAAGAGTCCCTTGAGGAGGTGGTCCAACTCAGACGTGCTCCAAGTGGACCGTGCAGAGGATAAGGCGTGTCTCCTGGAAGAGTCTACCAGACTCGAGAAATCCGACTCCGCAGAAGCAGGAAGAGACAGACCCATATTCTCTCCTGTTTCATACCAAATGCCTCTTCTACCTGCCAGTTTGGCGGGAGGCATACAAAAGACAGTCTTTCCTAATTCTTTCTTGGAGTTCATCCAAGAACCGAGAGACTGTAGAATTCTTCAATGAAATGGCCGGTTTCATTTTCAAGAAGGAAGAGGACTTATATGGCTTATTGCTTGAATAGAGCGACCGAGGAGAAGGAGTTGCGGCAGGGCGAAGCGACTTTCCGTATTCCTGGAGCAGAAGTGCAGATAGTCTTATAATTCGACAGTCCTTCATTAGCTGGAGCTTCGTCTTCCGAGATATCCTCTAGCTCGAGACCAGCTGAAGAATGATCCCTTGAAACGGACAAATCCCCTGTATGTCTTGAAATAGGAGGGCCTCTATTTGGTGAAGGACTGGCGGAAAAGGACTCTCTACATTCTTTTGGAAGAGAGTTAGAAGTCCTTTCTACTGTCTTACATGATACAACAGATCTTTCCTTCTGAAGTCCCAAAGAGGAAGATCGCTTCCTAGGAGAAGAACTCTTAGAAGGCGATTCTAGCCTGGAAGGTTCCACATGTCTGAAACGTTCCGCTTTGGTGGAAAGTTCGTCGCGCTTGGAGAGTTCCTCTTGTACGGAAAGTTCCGCGCGTCTGGAAAGTTCCGTGTGTTTGGAACGTTCCGCTTTTCCGGAAGAAGATTCGCGGTTGGAAAGTTCCAAGCGTCTTAAAGGCGATCTGCGCCTTGAAGTTCCCGCTTGTTCGGAAGGATCCGATCGCTTGGACAATTCCGCTTGAGTGGAATGCTCTGCGCGCTTGGAACAAGATTCCTGCTTGGAAAGCGATTCATGTCCAGAAGGTTCCTCGCGCCTGGAAAGTTTGGAACGTTCGGAATGTTCCACTCTCCTGGAAGGCGATCCGTGTCTAGAAGGATCCACGCGTTTGGAAGATTCCGCTCGTGCGGAAGGTTCCACGTGTATGAAAGATTCTGCTTGTACGGAAGGTTCCGCGCGCCTGGATAGTTCCGCGCGTTTGGAAAAAGATTCCTTCTTGGAAAGTTCTTCCGCGTGTCTGGAGAGTTCGGAACGTCCAGAATGTTCCGAGCGCTTGTAAGGAAACTCGCGCCTGGAACGTTCTGTTATTGTGGAAGGTTCCGTGCGTCTGAACAGTTCCGAGCGCCTAATAGGCTCCTCACTTTTGGAAGGTGCCTCTTGCTCGGGAAAATTCATGGAAAGGTCCTTCTGTTCCACTTGATTAGAAGGCTCTTAGTTCTTGGACATTTGAGTCCGTTTTGAAGGCGCCTTGCGCCTAGAAAACTCGTCTCTCCTCTCCTCTCTCCCGGAAAGTTCTTCCTGCCTGGAAAGGGCTTCCGTCCTACCTGGCGCTTCTCACCAAGATGGTTCTTCCGGTTCTGAAGAAAACCACTCATCTATTAGAGCTCGTTGCTTGGGAGAAGGCGTAACAATCCCAGGAAGCTCGGGAACAATTCCACTCTTCCTGTATGAGTGTGGAGAGGAAGATTGGAACTCTGGAACCTCTCGTCTAGAGGGAGGAACCTCTAAGAGCGCAGTGGACCTCTTGATAGGAAGATAGTCATCCTTCCTACGAGGAGGTTTCTTGGAAAGAACTCCAACCAATGAGGAGATCTGTTCCGGCACTTTTTATAGGATCTGAGCAGTAGTCGCATCCCTGTCCGTGTCGGAACGAGGGGAGGGAGATCTGGAAGGTATCTGAGATTCCCTTACAGCACTTGGAGTAAAAAAAAGTTATCTTTTTTTACTGAAGAAGCCTCTTCTGGAAAGTGTTCTGGACTTGAGTCAAGAGCGGTAGCTTTCCAGCTCCTCTTCAAGGGGCGAGAAAGATTCGTGTCTTTCCACCCTCTTCTAGGTGAAGGCGACTCTGACGACGAAAAACACTCGCGAAGGATGCTTTTCCTGTAGCGATCCCTGGCAGTCTGAGGCGCAACAGCACCTGCCGAAGGGACGCCTGACCGGTGGGGAACCTCTACAACCTCCGTACGGCTTTCGACATTCCTTCTCCTCTGGGCCAGGGAGCTTGGAAGAGGTCTAGACCTGGGAGCGTTGTAGAGCCGATCAGACGCCCCCTCCACCACACTAGGGACACTCACATCACTGTCCACTGTTATATCACCAGCACTCTTACCTTCTAATGCCGCCATTTTGACCTGCATTCTATGAAGGGTAGCCCTCAGATCCGCAATTTCCGATGCTGAATCTGTAGGATTTAAGATGGATGAAGGAGCAGAAATAGAGGGAGAAGGATTAATTAATGCATGATGTGGAGAAGCTAGAAAGCTAGAAACTAGATCGTTAGACCTAGATCTACTAAGGCTTTTGGAAGCTTTCCTAAGCCTATCCCTTTCTAGCTTCTTCATATAAGAAGCAAGATTCTTCCAATCTTCTGCACTCAGGTTCTCATACTCTTTACAGGTGTTAACAAAAGAACATTCAAACTTTCTACACCACCTGCATACAGTGTGAGAATCTACCGAAGTTCTCGGCATTCTCACCCTGCAGCCCTCATTCACACATCTCACAACAACACTCGAGTCAGACATTCTCAGAAAAATCCAAAATCAAGTTCAAGAAACGGTCCACGATAGCGTATGCCAATACAACGATCCAAGTACGTCACCAAAAGTCGGTCAAGATCAATTGCGATGAAAAAAGAATTCCAGCCAGGAGGTACCAACAACGATGTTGACGGCACCGGCGACAGAAAAATTCTGATAGAAAACAAGAATGGTTCCTATTCCTGCCACCCAGCGGACGGTAGATCACCTGACCTACCTGTAGCGTGTGCCGCGAAATTTGAATTTCTGTCGGGACGACAGAGTCTAAAGCTAAGTATATATCTGGCAGGTAAGTTGAATGTATAAAAATAGGCTTTAAGCATTTTTGTAGGGGTTCCAACTATTCGCAGGTTCTAACTTTTCATGGGGGGGGGGTCTGGTACGCATCCCCTATGAATACGGGGCCACTGTATTCTCCTTCGAGGCTGAAGCTCCAAAAAGAATACATAATAAGGAGGGATTCTGTGTCTACTGTCCTACGTGTTCAGACCCTAACTAAAAGTAAACTCCTCTGTACGTACTGGCAAAGGCTCACCTCGCTATCCAAGCACTTGTGATAACAAGCATTCGGCAAGATTCCTGACTCTTGAAAGACAATAATTAAGGGGGCAAGCCTTGTCTCACCCTGGTGCTTGGCAACATGAAAAAGCCAAGCACTCAGTGAGTGCCAGCAAAACCAAGGGATCCACGCTCTTGGCGAGACTCATGATTCTTGTGATAACAAAAATCGGGAATGCCCTCTTGCCCGAGTGTTTGGAAATCACAGAAAACCAAAACACTGAGAATGCCCGAAATTCCAAGGATTTCAAGCGCTCAGCGAGACTCCTGACTCTTGTAATAACAATTATTGGGAAATCATCTTGCCCGAGTGTCTGGAAGTCATAAAAGATCAAAAACACTCAGAAAGCACCAGAAATATCACAGAATTCAAGCACTCGGCAAGACTCCCAAATTTCGTCAAACTATCATTGGGGAGAGGTCCCTCTTCAACTTACGTAGAAATTGGGAAGGAACAGGCACAAAACCTAGTCCTATGAGATCATTTACGACTGGATTAAGAGTGTAATTCAACAGAATATGCTCTCAAGGCTCCCAAAACACAAAGCCCCACTGGGGACTGCGAATTGGAATCCACCCAAAACACAGAAAGAGCCAGGGAGAACACAGTCTCCAGGTGTTCGAATCCTCAGAATTTGAACACCAGGTGTCGAGACGGTGAGAAGTCTCTCCGTCATTGACAGAAGACCCTTCCTCAACAATGTGGGCATATGTCTGGTGGGACCCTAAGACTCCTCCAGGAACATAGGCCCCTGATGCTGAATCCTGTGGAGAGCATTCTGCAGGTTTCATCCCATTCACCTTAACCCTCCCGGTGTTGCTCGAGGAAGTAGAGGGAATAAGAGAGGAGGACTGCATGCTTTCATTTTTCAATACAGCGACGCTGTCAAAAGGAATGAGCCTCATCCTGTCACCAACCTCGATGTGGGTCTAGGAGTGTGTGGTCGCCTTGACGAGGCTCTTTCCTGAGGAGAATGCAAGGTTCTCATCGCACTGAAGCAGCGCTGGTACCAGGACTGGTAGCAGTGCTACTGACAGCTGCACCACTGCTAGCAGCAGCGCGGCCTGGCTTGGCGAGAACATGCATCGTCCTCACGACACATCCCAGCCCTCTTCGAGGCCGAAACCTCATGTGAAGAGGTCTGTACAGAGGACCTCGTCTTAGTTTCTCCAGATGTCGTCCTATCCTGGGGGACAGCGACATTGACCCTGGCACCTGACGAAAAGCCAGGAGTGGTCTGAGCCATGGATTGGTCAGTTGAGTTGCCAAGCGCCACTGTCACAAACGAGAGAAGACCCCTTGTCACTGACTGTGGATGTACGACAGCCCTTTGGGGGGTTGTACATTCAGAGAAACTGTGAATGAGTCTCCGACACAGACCCAGTTCCATGAGCAGCGCCCTTGGTACAAGAGTGAGGAGAATGAACCTTGGTTCAAACTCCTGAGGCTCCCGAGACACTAGACCCTGGCGACAGGATCATGGTCTCACTTCTGAAGGAGCAGGTAAGCCAACTAGAGAGCCAACTGCTTCCTCCCTGGGGGAAGGACGCAGACCCTTCTCAGGGGGCGGGGAAGCTACATTTTTCTTAGGGCAGGAAGCCTTTGAAGAGGGAGGTGAGGAGGTGTGAAATGAGGACGAAGAAAAAAATGAAGACGAAGACAATACCTTCGAGACCTCTTCTTCCTCGACTTCTTTACCAACTTCCTTAAGACTTCTTCTAAAGGATGAAGCATAATCATCCCAGAAGTAGAGTTAACAACTGCAAGGCAGTTGCGTAGATGCTGTACAGTGATGAAACTCCAGGATAACAGGAGCATATCAATATGATTTTTTCAGCAGAGTAACAGTACACACACTTGAGAGCCAATGTCAGCATGCTAACAAGTCACAAGTACAATTCTGAGGGTCCGGATAGCCCAAATAAAGAAATATCCAACCATCCACTTATTTTTTCAGCAGGGTAACAGTACACACACTTGAGAGCCAATGTCACAGCATGCTAACGAGTCACAAGTACAATTCCGAGGGTCAGTATAGCCCCAAAAAAATATCCAACCATTCACTTATCAAAAAGAAGGATACTCCTTCCGCATCAAAGGGCATTGCCCTCCAAAAACAAGAGATCCCTCAAACATCAACACCACACGGCCCACCCTCTTCTTCATCTGATAAGATGGTGAAAAGGGAGAAGGAGATGGGGGAATACCAGTAGAGAACAAACAAAGGAAAAACCTTCGAAAGATCCTTCTAAATTTTCCAAAGCATATGCATAAATGTCAAATAAATATACGTACTGTCAAGTCCTTACATTAAAGGGTGAAAATAACAGATAAGGTTGTAAGATACACCGTAGCCGCCATCCCGTAACACAAAAGGGAAAAGTGGCTAGTTATCCCCAAACTCCTTTCAAACAACCCAAAGAAAATTTACTAAGCTAAATACAATTAACTCACTAGTTAAGGATCAGTGTCGGCTCCCTATCCCAGCAATGTATCCGCAGACACGTATCAACCAAGAGAGAAGGATCTCTCGTAGGTTATCTTGACATCCTTCGTGTAATGGGAAGTTCAACACAGAGTTGCATCTCCCGTATGTGACAGCTAATATGTCCTTTATGACATATTGTTATGGAAAGAACAAGAATTCACAAAAGCTCGCACTTCAAACGCTATTAATTCTCAGCTGTTTGAAGGAATCATCAAGTCACTCATGAAGTGCTTTAGAGATCACACTTGTTTCAAAGAAGACCAGGGCTTTCTTTGAAATGGATCTCTTCTGGATGAAGCCTGGAGCCTGGCTGGCGCCCCGCGCCTGGCTGGCGCCTCGTGCCTGGTTGGCGCCTTGCGCCTGCTTGGCGCCTTGCGCCTGCTTGGTGCCTCACGCCTGGCTCCTGGCTGGCTCTTTTTGGCGCCTGGCTGGCTCCTCCCCACTTGCTGGAGCTTCGAGCTTGGTAGAGTCTCGAGGCTGTCTGGCGATGTCCACATCGGACACTCTTATCTGTCCGATTTGTTCATTTGCGCCAGGTTGGAGGCCCGCTCCTTCTCCGCCTCAGACCATGACAGTGTTCCTTGGAACTGTCTGCCTCTGGCGTTTTACGCCTGTTTTGGCATTTGGCGCCTGGCTGGCGCTACATTGTCCGAAAGTCCTGAACAACCACATAGTTTATCAGGACACTGGAGAAGGGTGGAAGAAATTCTTCCCCTATGAGCTTTTGGCCTCTGGCAAGGGGAGGTGATTGTAGTCAGCTACATCCAGTAGACGACAGGATATCTAACAGTACGAGAGAGAAGAGTCTTCCTCCGAGGATGATCCTTCGTGAGTACTTCTGTTGCTAACGAGATCTCTTCTTACATGTTGATAAGGTTTCTCGTTGCAGAATCTTCCCTATCCTTGCCTGAAGGAAGGGAAAGAGTCTGGAAGTCAAAGGAGACTCCGAGCTGAAATTGGGCGGAACCCTGATTTCTTAGCTCTTATTGTAACCCTCTGAATACCTTCTGGGAAGCATTTCGACCCCTCATCGCACCCCAAAGACTCTGTAGGCAAACGTTTAAACCATCTCTTCTTCTGTAGATGAAAATGTAAGTACCCTGCCTGGACAACGAAACTTCTATCTGAAAGCGTTGAGTCAGGAATAGAAGGCTTTAGTTCTTTTGCTAGACATACTATGCTGGCAAGAACCCATTGCCGAGTCTCCATTAAATCTGATGCGAGATTCCAATGCACAAAAAATTCACTTGTCTTCTTGGTCGTTTAGGGCCAAGAGAAACAAAGAATTCCCTCATAAAATTTCTCAAAGAAGTTTGATGAGGAGCAGTTCCATCTTGTCAGAACACGGAATCTGTGGCCACAAAAAGATCCCATTCGAAGTACATGATATCCTACTCTTGTCGTATTGAGGTATCGTATAAGATACCGAAGATCTTAATCCTCGGCTATCTCTAATTCCCCTTGTAGAGACAGAGTATAGCCTTTTATTGCGTTCTTTGATAGCAGATATATACAATGGTGACTCTTCCCTCTGAAAGGGAAGAAAAAACCGCTATGTGGTTCACATAGGTATCGGTAGAGGACAGTTTCCTCATTCCATCTAGCACAATCTGCAGCAATTCTATGTCCTGGCCATGACTCTTGTCATTTACCTTGAAAAATCCTCTCATTCATGTCCACCTCTGGTCAGTCTGCACGCAGACACACTCAGAGTGGAGAGGTTGTTAAGGTCCATTTATAATAGATGCTGATAGCATATCCAGACTCTCTTGTAAAACCTTCCAAAACATGCTGTGAGAAGAATGTGACCTCTGTGAACCCAACCTAAGGCCAAAATGAGGCATAAAGTATCATCCTCTCTTCCTTTGACGCCCATTTATCTTAATATCTGTTAAGAATTTATATATCTAGGGGAAAAAAGACTAAAGTTTATTCCCCTTTTAAACTAAAAATGATATTGTTATGATACAATAAAGTTTGTTCATACTTACCTGGCAGATATATATATATAGCTGTATTCTCCGAAGTCCGACAGAATTTCAAAACTCCCGGCACACGCAGTGGTCGGCCAGGTGGTAGTACCCATTTCCGCCGCTGGGAGGCGGGCGTAAGGAACCATTCCCATTTTCTGTCAGATTTTCTAGTGCCACTGTCTCCTGAGGGGAGGTGGGTGGGCACTTTGATTATATATATCTGCCAAGTAAGTATGAACAAACTTTATTGTATCATAACAATATCATTTTGTTCATGAATCTTACCTGCCAGATATATATATAGCTGAATCCCACCTTTGGAGGAAGGGGGAGACAGACTCGGATTTGGGAAACAATTTCATATATATGATTGATATTTTGGTTCCTTACCTGTTAGCATAGCTGACTTCGTGAGTACCGTCACCCAAGTCTGCTTCTGCTTTACTAGAGACTCCAGCTAGGTAGTGACCTGTGAAGCTGTTGAGTTCTAGAGGATCTGTCAACGGGGGCGTGACCACAATGCAACTAGATCCTACATTATAGACCTCCAATTTCGGGTACTGCATTCCTAGAGGTGCCAGCAAGGACGTGACCTGTGTAGCTGGTGTGCTCTAATGAACTGTCACGGGGAGCGTGACCACAATGTGACAGATCATATAGGTGTTGTTTAGACACTGAATGCTGTTAATGCTTCACTGGAGGTGCCAGCAAGGACGTGACCTATGTAGCTGGTGCGCTCCAGATGATTTGTCAACGGGGGCGTGACCACACTGTGACAAAAACATTTTACCCTACTATGAGGGCAAAGCAAAACATTACCACCTGACCTAGCCTATCTGGTTAAACTTCGTATAACCAAGGCTAATGGAGGGAAGCCCGCCTAAGGCGGCCTACCCAAGACCACAAAAAACTAAACACCTACATAAACATAATAAAAATAAAAAATAAAAAGAAATAAAATTAAAAATGATATTGTTATTGTACAATAAAGTTTCATACATACTTACCTGGCAGATATATACTTAGCTATAGACTCCGTCGTCCCCGACAGAAATTCAAATTTTGCGGCACACACTACAGATAGGTCACGTGATCTACCAGCCTGCCGCTGGGTGGCAGGAATAGGAACCATTACCGTTCTTGAACCAGATTTTCTCTTCCACCTGTCTCCTGAGGGGAGGCTGGGTGGGCCACTCAATCGTATATATCTGCCAGGTAAGTATGTATGAAACTTTATTGCACAATAACAATATCATTTTCATACATTCAACTTCCCTGTCAGATATATACTTAGCTGATTGGCACCTTTGGCGGAGGGTAAGAGACAGCTAGTTACTGATTAGACAAGTAAACAACATATGTTGTAGGTAATAAAAGTTAATTAACAATACCCTGGTTCCTACCTGTTTAGGCGGAAGATTTCATAGCTACTGCTTAGAAGTCTGCTTCGCCTCAAAAGCTTCAGCGAGGGTGTGACCTATGGCTGAGAACTCTTGAAAGGACTGTCAATGGGGTCTTATCCACTTACTCGACAGAACCTGATGGCAATTGTCACTGGGGTCCTATCCACTTACATGACAATATACCTATGCCTATTGGCATACAAAGGAGTACAACACTGATCCCGATCACTCGCTCCTAACCGTGCATTAGTATTTACGATTGAAAGGAGTTATCCCCAAACAACTTTCAAACAACCTAAAAACTCAACACCAAAATATTTTAAAATCACACTATACAAAATATAAGGATAAAAAAAACAAATTTAAGGATCAGTCTTATCTCCTTTACCCAGCAATGTATCCGCTGATACATACGGTCCCAGAGAGAAGCATTTTTCGTATGTTACTCTTACATCTCTTAAGTAATGTGAGGCAAACACCGAGTTGCACCTCCAATACGTAGCTGCTAAGATGTTCTTCATCGACATGTTCTTACTTGAAAACATAAGCGATGTAGCAACTGCACGTACTTCGTGTGCTTTAACCCTTAATGTCTTAAATGAATCAATATCACAACTCATGTGAGCTTCAGTTATTACATTTTTAACAAAAAAGGCTAATGCATTTTTAGACATTGGTCTTCTCGGGTCTTTAACAACACACCAGAGGCTTTGATTGCAACCTTGCAACTGTTTCTTCTTTTGCAAGTAAACTTCAACTGCTCTAAACAGGGCATAATGCTCTTTCAATATCATTTCCCACTAATTGAGAAAGCCCTTTTACTTCAAACGTTCTAGGTCAAGGTCTTGAGGGATTTTCGTTTTTCGCTAAAAACAAAGGCCTGAAAGACAATACTGCCGAGTCTCCCTTAAAACCCACTCTCGAGTCTAGAGCTTGCAACTCACTTACCCTTTTTGCAGTAGTGAGAGCTATCAGGAAAATACATTTTCTTGTTATGTCTCTGAAAGACGCTTTATCAGGAGGCTCGAATCTCTCTGACATAAGATATCTGAGGACCACATCTAGGTTCCAACTAGGGGTGAGTGAAGTTCTTGATTTCTTCGTCTCAAATGATCTAATTAAATCATGAAGATCTTTGTCATTCTCTATGTTCAGGCCCCTATTCCTGAACACAGCAGACAACATGCTCTTATACCCTTTAATGGTTGACACTGCTAACGGAGATTCTTCCCGTAAATATAAAAGAAAATCAGCAATCTCGGTCACAGAGGTATCGGAGGAGGACAGCTTCTTCGTCTTGCACCATCTACGGAAAACTTCCCACTTTGATTGGTATATCCGCATGGTTGAGGACCTTCTTGCTCTCGCAATTGCTTTTGCAGCTTTGCGAGAAAAGCTTCTCGCTCCGACCAGTCTTTCGATAGTCGAAAGGCAGTCAGGGCGAGAGCGTGGATGTTTTTGTGGTACCTCTCGAAGTGGGGTTGTTTGAGCAGATCTGTCCTTTCGGGAAGAGATCTGGGGAAGTCCACCATCCATTCCTGTACCTCTGTGAACCATTCTCTTGCAGGCCAATAGGGAGCGATCAACGTCATCCTCATCCCTTCCGAGGACACGAACTTCCTTATTACCTCCCCCAGAATCTTGAATGGGGGAAAAACATACGCATCTATGCCCGTCCAGTTCATGAGCATGGCATCGACTGACAAGGCTCTGGGATCGTCCCCCAACGAGCAAAAGTTCTCCATCCTTCTGGAGAGGAACGTTGCAAATAGGTCTACTTGAGGCTTCCCCCAAAGAGACCATAGTTGCTGGCAGACTTGTGAATGAAGGGTCCATTCTGTTGGAAGGACCTGGTTCTTTCTGCTCAATCTGTCCGCCCTTATATTTCTCCCTCCTTGAACGAACCTCGTCAGGAGCACTATCCTTCGTTCCTCCGTCCAGACCAATAGATCCCTTGCCAGCTCGTAAAGGGAGAAAGTGTGTGTCCCCCCCTGTTTTCTGATATATGCCAGAGCCGTGGTGTTGTCCGAGTTGACCTGGACCACCACGCCTCTGACTTCGTTCTTGAAATGTCTCAGTGCCAAATGTACGGCTATGAGCTTCTTTGCGTTTATATGCCAGGTCTTCTGTTCTTCCGTCCAGATGCCTGACACCTCCTTCCGAGGCGTCGGAGAACAACACTAGGTGAGAGTTCTGCAGAGACAAGGACACTCCCTCGTTCTTTCTTAGAGGTTCTAACCACCATCGCAAGTGGTACTTGATGCTTTTCCTCTATGGGAAAGGGTATCCGTCAGCCTCTCCTGTCTTCCTGTTCCAACTTCTCCTTAGATGGAACTGCAAGGGTCTCATGTGAAGCCTCCCCAGAAAAACGAACTGTTGAAGCCTCCCCAGAGAAACGAACTGTTCTAGCGACGAAAGGGTGCCCAGAAGACTGAGCCATTCCCTCGCTGAGCTTCGTTCTTTCTCCAGGAAGGTCAAGATCTTTTCCAACCCTCTCGCAATCCTTTCTTGGGATGGATATGCTTGAAAACCCCGAGAATCCATCCGAATCCCCAGATAGACGATGTTCTGGCTGGGGATCGTCTGAGACTTCCCGAGGTTCACGAGCAATTCGAGAGATCTGACTAATTCCAGAGTTATCTCCAAGTCCTCCAAACACTGTTGTTTTGACTGTGCTCTTATGAGCCAGTCGTCCAAATAAAGCGATATTCTCACCCCCTTCAGATGTAGCCATCTTGCTACGTTCCTCATCAACGCCGTAAACACCTGAGGAGAATGTCGAGAGGCCGAAGCACAAAGCCCTGAATTGATAAATCCTTCCCTGCACCATGAATCGAAGATATTTCCTCGACGAATGATGCAGGGGGACGTGAAAGTAAGCATCCTGAAGGTCGAGGGAGACCATCCAATCTCCTGGACGGAGAGCAGCGAGGACCGAACTGGAGGTCTCCATGGAGAACTTTGTCTTCTCCACAAAGCAGTTCAATGCACTCACGTCCAGGACTGGCCTCCACCCTCCCGAGGCTTTCGGCACCAAAAAGAGGCGATTGTAAAAGCCCCGAGAGTGCGGATCCTGTACTCTCTCGATGGCCGCCTTCTCCAACATTTGGTGTACTAACCCGAGAAGGGCATCTCTTTTTACAGGATCTTTGTACCTCGCTGACAGCTCCCTCGGTGTCGTCGTCAATGGAGGTCTGTTCCTGAAGGGGATGAGGTATCCTTTCTTGAGAACTTGTAGGGACCAAGCATCCGCTTTTCTTGAAGCCCATGCTTCTGAAATTTCAGAAGTCTGGCCATACTGGTGCTTGGAGGACTGGAACCTCATTTTGGATTCTTTCTCGGGACTCTGATAGAAGATCTTCCTCTTTTTTCCCCTCCTCTCTTCCTTGGGGCTCGGCTTGAAGTGCTGCCTCGAAAGGGCTGTTGGGCAGTTCTTGGCTCCCTCTTCGTGACAGGAACAGCTGGTCTAGGTTTCTTTGCAGATTGCACCAGCAAATCTTGTGTTGCCTTCTCAGTAAGAGTGTGGGAAATATCCCTCACTAACTGAGAAGGAAACAACTGCTTAGACAGAGGGGCGTATAAAAGAGAAGCCCTCTGTACTGGAGAGACTGCCTTAGTTAAAAAAGAACTATAGACAGACCTCTTCTCCAGTACGCCTGCCCCGAAAAGGGATGCCACTTCAGCCGATCCATCCTGCACCGCCTTGTCCATACAGGCAAGCACACTATGCAAGACTTCTGGTTCTAAAAACTGAGGGTCTTGCGTCTTCTTGGCCAAAGCCCCAAGGGACCAGTCTAGGAAGTTAAAAACTTCCAAGACATGGAATATTCCCTTGAGGAGATGGTCCATTTCAGACACTGTCCAGCTCGTTTTGGCCGATGGAAGAGCGTGTCTCCTTGCCGAGTCCACCAAGGTCGAGAAGTCCGCTTCAGCAGAGGAGGGAAGAGCAAGTCCCATCGATTCTCCCGTGTTGTACCAAATCCCTCTCCTTCCTGATAGCCTGGAAGGGGGACAGGTAAACACAATCTTTCCCGCCTCCTCCTTGGTTTTAGGCCAATTTCCGAAATACTGCAAAGCCCTCTTCATTGAGATGGTCGGTTGCATCTTCAAAAAGGAGGAAGACTTTGCAGTTTTCGTACTCGAAAATAAAGACCGAGGAGAAGGAGGGGCAGCAGGGCTCAGAGACTCTCCAAATTCTTTTAATAAGAGGGCTGTCAAGGTCTTATAGTCTGAAAGACCTGCCCCCTTATTTTCTTCAGAGTCCGAGACATCTTCTAAATCGTGATGAGTTATATATTTGGAGATGAGTGCGCAACTGGAGGAGGACTCCTCTCTCGGGAAGGTGAAGGGCTCGTAGCAGCACCGACTGCAACCTGACAAGGGCTACGGCCGCCTGTGCGACGTCTTGAGTCCCTGCCAGGTGAAGGCCAATGTTGCCCTTTGTCTTTGATTACACTAAGACCCTCCTGACAAGGACGACGGCCGCCTGTGCGACAACTCTCGTCCTTATCAGGAGAAGTCCTTGAATGTCTCTCCATTTTCACAGAATCACGCCCCTCCTGACAGGGGCTACGGCCGCCTGTGTGACATCTAGAGACCCTGTCAGGTGAAAACTGATCCAGAGAAAAATCCCAAAGAGGAGCCTCCAAGTCCGCCTCAAACTCCGATAATGCTTCTGATTCATAGCGCCTGAAGCCTGGTCCGTGTAGTTTGGATAAGTCCTTGTGCCTGCTTGTCACTTGATGGATATTAGGCGCTTCAGGAGCGAGGCGCCTGAAATGAGATTCAGGCGCCCGACGCTTGGCAGTAGGCTAAGGCTCTTTACGCCTAGAATCAGGCAGCGCCTGGCTTCAGGCGCTTTGCGCCTCATTTCAGGCGCTTCAGGCGCCTTGTTTCAGGCGCTATGCGCCTCACTTCAGGCGCTTTGAGCTTTGATTCAGGCGCCCCAGGCGCTTTGCGCCTCATTTCAGGCGTCCTAAGCGCTTTTCGTCTTGCTTCAGGAGCCTCAGGCACTTTGCGTCTTATTTCAGGAGTCTCAGGCGCTTTACGTCTGACTTCAGAAGTTTCAGAAGCTTTGCGCCTCGATCCAGGCGCCTCAGGCGCTTTTCTTCTTGTAGGAGTTTCAGGCTCTTCTAGCCTACCATGAAAATCCTCTCGCCTTGTAGGCACTTTGCGCCTGACAGGAGGCCTGGCGTCTGGCTGGTGCCAGGCTCCTGGCAGGCGCCTCGTCCGAGCTCTCAGAGAGTTCCATAGGACGGGATCTTTTAATTGGAAGGAATTTATCCTTTCTTCTAGGAGGATCCTTCTTAAGAACTCCTACTAATGAAGATATTTGCCTTTGCATTTGCTCCAAAATCTTCGTAGCTGCGTCCTCTTTTTCTAATTCCGATGAAGGAGAAGGAACTTCTGAAAATACCTCCTTTCTCTTCTTTTCCGGAGGATATTCTTCCGGAAATTCTTCCGGGCTAGAGTCAAATACTGGAGACTTCCAAGATCTCTTTGAAGGTCTCGATAATCTGTCAGAACTCCATCCTTTCTTCGAAGACGAATCAGAAGAAGAAAAGCACTGTTTCAGGACGTCTTTCCAACGACTATCCTTGGCAGTCTGGGACGCAACTACAGAATCTGCCGAGGGGACGCCTGACCGTGGGGATTCTCTGAAACCTCCCTGCAGCTTTCGACATTCCTTCGCCTCTGGGCTTGGGAGCTTGAAAGAGGTCTAGACCTGGGAGCGAGACAAGCCGATCAGACGCACCCTCCACTTCACTGGGAACACTTTCACTATGCTTACCTTCTAATTCCTTTAGTTTACGCTCCATTTCCAAAAGTGAAGCTTTCAGACTTGCAATTTCCAATGTTGAACTTGCAGAGTCGGATAATTGAGAAGGTAAAGCTGTATGGGAGGAAACAATTGGATTAGAGATAGGCAATCGCCTGCTAACTGGCTCGTTAGAGACCGATCTACTCACACTCTTGGAAGAGGCTTTTCTAGCCCTATCCCTTTCCAACTTTCTCAAATAAGAATCAAGCATCTTCCATTCCTCCTCATTTAAATCCTAGCATTCATCACATGTATTCAATTGTGAGCATACATTCCCTCTACAATTCTTACAAGTGGTGTGAGGATCTACCGAAGCTTTCGGTAGTCTCACATAACAACTCTCATTCACACACACTCTGAACAAAATCGAAACGTCAGACATTATGAAAAAAGTCCACAATAGCGTATGCCAAACCAGAGATCCAATACATCACCAAATAGCAGTCCAAAAGATCAACGGCGTAATGAAATTCGAAAGTCAAAGTCAGGAGGAACTAGCAAACGATGTGCCAGGACCCCGTCGACAGAGAAAATCTGGTTTTCAAGAACGGGTAATGGTTTCCTATTCCTGCCACCCAGCGGCAGGCCGGTAGATCACCTGACCTACCTGTAGTGTGTGCCGCAAAATTTGAATTTCTGTCGGGGACGACGGAGCCTATAGCTAAGTATATATCTGACAGGAAAGTTGAATGTATGAAAAGTCCAAACTAACATATTATTTCCTAAATGATAGGAAGAGTGCTACTCTCTGTCCCCAATATAGTGTCTGCTGCGACATATGGGCCCAAAGAGTAGCAGTTCTCGTATGTAATCCTCACCTCCCGAAAGTAGTGAGAGGCAAACACTGAATTACTACGCCAAAATGTGGCATTCAAGATGTCATTGAGTTCCATGTTCTTTTGGAAGGCTACCGACGTAGAAATAGCCCTCACTCCATGCGCATTCACCTTCAACACTTTCATATCACTGTCTTGACAGGATGAATGCGCTTCCTTGATGGTGTCCCTCAAGAAAAAATCCAAAGCATTCTTTGACATTGGTAAACTTCCTGACCGAACACCACAAGTTATCAGAAGGACCTCTTATAAACCTTGGTTCCTATCTTTTCAGACGGAGGCTTGACTTCCTAGCTATTGCTTAGGAGTCTGCTTCGTCTCAAGAGCCTCAGCGAGGATGTGACCTATGGCTAAGAGTTCTTGTGGGTCTGCCGATGGGGTCTTATCCACTTACTCGGCAGAGCCTAACTGGCATTTGTCAATGGGTGCTAATCCACTTATATGACCATATACCTATGCCTATTAGCATAATTAAGGAGCACAACACCGATCCCGATCACCTGATCCTAACACGAGGGTTAGCGCTTAATTTGAAAAGCGTTATCCCCAAACTCCTTTCAAAAACCCCAATAAAAATCACTAAGTTAAACAAAAATAAAAATTAGGATCAGTGTCGGCTCCCTATCCCAGCAACGTATCCGCAGACACGTATAACCAAGACAGAAGGATCTCTCGTAGGTTAAATTGACATCCTTCGTGTAATGGGAGGTCAACACAGAATTGCATCTCCCGTAAGTGACAGCTCATATGTCCTTTATGACATATTGTTATGGAACCAACAAGAATTCACAAAAGCTCGCACTTCATGCATAGGTTCGAATGGACTGGACATGAGGAACTTCAGAACTACATCCAAGTTCCAAGACGGCAACTTGGGTTGTTGAACCTTCATTGTTTCGAAAGATCTCAAGAGATCGTGAAGGTCTCTGTTGTCCGCCAAGTCCTGGCCTCTGTGCCTAAAGATAACTAAAAGCACACTCCTATATCCCTTGATTGTAGAGACTGCAAGTTTTAGATCCCTTCTCAGATATAAAAGGAAGTCAGCAATCTGGCTCACAGAGGTCGTGGTGGAGGAAATACCGTTCTTCTTGCACCAACTCCTGAAAACTGTCCACTTCGATTAGTACACTGCGTTGGATGATGCTCTTCTTGCACTGGCGATAGCTTTCGCCATTGACCTATAAAAGCCTCTCGCTCTGGCCAACTTTTGGATAGTCTGAATGCAGTCAGACTCAGAGCGGAGAGGTTTCTGTGGTACCTCTCGAAGTGGGGCTGTCTGAGTAGATCTGTCCTTACTAGAAGCGTCCTCGGGAAGTCTACTACGAAGGCCATGACCTCTGTGAACCAGTCTCTCGCAGGCCAGAACGGGGCGATCAAAGTCATTCTCGTCCCTTCCGATGCCGCAAACTTTCTCATGACTTCCCCTAAGATCTTGAACAGGGAAAGGCGTACAGGTCCATCCCCGTCCAGTCCCAGAGAAGTGCGTCTATTGCCACTGCAGCTGGGTCGAGTACCGGGGAGCAATACAGTGGAAGCCTCTTCGTTCTGGACATCGCAAAGATATCCACGAGCGGACGTCCCCATAACCCCCACAGCTCTTGGCATACCTCCTGATGCAGAGTCCACTCGGTTGGCAAAAATTGACCTCGTCTGCTGAGGAGATCTGCCTGGACGTTCTCTACTCCTGCTACAAACTTCGTAAGGATCGTGACGTCCAGTGCCCTTGCCCACAGCAAGATCTCCTTTACCAGAGCAAAAAGGGACCGAGAATGTGTTCCTCCCTGCTTTTTCAAGTACGCCAGAGCTTGGACTATTCGATGAGAGACTTTTTCTTGAAAAAACTGGAGATCTAAAAAGATGACTGCCATCTCCTTTAGGTTTATGTGCCAGGACACCTGTTCCCCTCTCCAGGTGCCTGACACTTCTTTCCCCCCTAATGGTGCTCCCCACCCCGTGGTGGACGCGTCGGAGAACAACACTAGGTTGGGGCTCTGAAGCTTGAGAGACACGCCCTCCGACAGCTTCACTGGATCTAGCCACCATTTCAAGTGATGTTTTACCTCTCCTGAAATTTCCAAGATCATGTGTAGATTCTTGTTTTCTTTCCAATTGTACTTGAGAAAAAAATTGTAACGGTCTGAGGTGCAGTCCCCCAACCCCAGGAAACAAACTTCTCAAGCGAGGAAATGGTCCCCAGTTAGACTCATCCATTCCCTCACCGAGCACGAATCTTTCCTTAGGAAGGCTGACACTTTGTCTAAGCCTTGCTGCTGACGTCCCTGGGACGGAAAAGCTTGAAAAGCCACTGAATCCATCTGAATCCCCAGATACACGATGGATTGGGTTGGGATCAGATGTGACTTTTCAAAATTCACCAGTAGTCCCAGGGACTTCAACCAACGATTAAGTTGTTTAAGATCCTCAGACACCGCGTTTGAGTGGAGGCATGAATGAGCCAGTCGTCCTTCGAAGATAACAATTGCGAAGGAGGAGACTGAGGGGCCGCAGGTTGAAACTTTTCTTCAAAAGAGGATCGAAGCCATCGAACCAAGACCTCCTCTTCTTCTCGACTGACACGTTCGGGAAGATGGTAACCGTGCTCTCTAGACAACCTCTGGGGAGCTGCACGAAATCTAGAGAGCGAAGCAACCGGCGAAAGAGCGGAACGAGGAGAAGGAGAAGGAGACTGCCTGGACTCTTGATTGGCAGCCTATCATCCTTCCTCTCGCGATGTGGCTTTGCCTTTCTCACTGCAATCAACGAAACAAGTTGTTGTTGCAAAGACACAATTACCCTTTTCGATGGAGAACATCCCTTCTCAGGCAAAGGGCTGATCCTTTGAGAAGACGATGGGCGAGGGGAAGCCCTTCTCCTTCTCACATGGACCGCCAAGGATATATCTTTGGAGCGACCGAAGCGCTCAAAAGCATACTCGTCGGAAGACGTCCTCTCCGGTGAAGATCGCAACACAGCAGAAGAGAGAGAGGACGTGAAGCGTCCCCCTCCCTGAGACCAAAGACGAAGGCCGCTTGTGCGACATACATCATACATCTTAGCTCTCTTTTACGGCGGAAAGTCTTCCAATTGCCCAGGAGACGACCGCAAAGCAGAAGGAGCTAACGGACGAGAAGCGTCCCCCTCCGAGGAACCAAAGACGACGGCCGCCTGTGCAACATCTAGCGTCTTCGTTCTCCTCAGAGGGAGCGAGACCCTCTGAGACTTCCAACTCCTGCGCGGGGAGGACGTCTCTGAAGACGAAAGTAATCTTTCAAGATTCAAATTCTATGAGATTATGAGCCATGACGTCACCTTTAGACGAATCTTGACTATAAGAGATGTTCAGAATCATTTCTAGATCATCTATGCTATTCCAGTTTTTCTGCAGGAAAAACTGGAGAGGTGTGAATTTCAGTCTATTCAGGGAAAACAAACTTCTCCAGCGAGGAAATGGTCCCCTGCAATTCATTCATTCCCTCACCGAGCATGTTTCCTTCCCTAATAAGGCTGCGTTTCACTTAAACAGGAGTAATCTGAAGACACTGTAGAAGATTGTTCATTTGTTTCTTCCTATAAGTCTCCTTCCTGAGATTCATTACTATTCTCTGATTCTCGGCGAATGTCTGAAGAAGCATTACGTTGTGCGTCCAGCCAAGCGTCCAGCCAAGCGTCCAGCCGAGCGTCCTGCCGAGCGTCACGCTCGGCGCTGTCGTATTTGGCAGCGGAAGGAGAGTCCCTCATAACCGAGCGAGGGACGTCTCGGCGAGCTAATTGACTGCATCTCTTGCAAATCATTCTTGTTTCGAGTGAAATCATGTGTGCTATGCCGCGGTAGACTTGGACAGAATTCTGTTACCTTGCGGTAAACAGAGCCGAAAGGTAATAATAATATATACATATACATCATATTATACACACACACACACACATATATATATATATATATATATTATAATATATATATATAATATAATATTATATATATATATATATATATATATATATAATATATATACATACATACACATACATATATATATATATTTTTTTTATTAAAAAAATTCTTGCAAAGTGAAGATGATGTTCAGTCATGTATGCTAGAATTCCCCTCAACCTGAGGCTAAGTCCGTGATTGTAGGGTAGAAATACGGTTAGTCCGTCAATCCCGCAGGAGAGAGAGAGACGTAACCTACCGCGCATGGCAGACAATCAGCTGGAACTGAGCTGGCATTAGTGACAGCAGAGAACGTTCGTCGTTCTCGCACTGCTCTGCCTGGTTTGCCAGCTACTCCATTCTACGAATGAATAGGTTTTCTATCATCCTAGAGCAGAAAAAAAAACCCATCAAACTGGTATATTTAAGCAAAACTGAATTTGCTAAATATAAAAGGCTGACTTGGTATTGTCATAACAATACCTTAAATGTTTAAAAATAGGGAAACCAGCAACCCCTGAATAGTCGCAGGGAGAACCGATTAAATGTAATAAGAATAATCGTACTCTCGGTTGTCCTCCGTAGGAATAACTACGGTATGAGTATATAACTTGAACCATACAACCGCTTGAAAGTAATATGACGTAAGGGCAAAAATAATATTACTATGATACAACAACGCTTGTTCACCTTTACCCAGCAGATATATATATCTGACTGGTAAGTTTTATGAACAAACGTAGAGTATTTTAGACACTTGGACAGCTACCTCCCTACTACATTCTGCCTCGCCGAGGTAGGGAGAGCCATCACGCGGGAGTGTTTTGTCAATGAGAAATTATACGCTTACGCGATAGAATGAACACTCATGGCATTATCACTACACTTCACTACACTATTAAAACTTTCCAATGCAAACATGATTCCAGGCTATGCAAAGATTTAAGAATCACAGATAGGGTATTACCCTCCAAAGACACTATGGTAGGGCCCGAAGGCATCACAGGTTTTTGGAGGGATAAATTCTACTGGAAAGGTAACTTGTGTTACACGCCAGGAGGAAGACCTCCTTACACTATCATGTTCTAGTTTACGTACCTATGATTCATAAGCCTTCCACGCAGAATCAGACATATTTTCACACTCGTTGCAGCAGTCATCAAACATACAAACATGTTTCCTACAATTCGCACACACTGTATGAGGGTCTACCGAAGTTTTCGGTAGCCTAACCTTGCATTCTTCCACACAACATACTCTGGCCTAGTCGAACTAGATCCAGACATCGTAAGTTTAAGGAAAAATAAAGCCAAAATCAAAACAATCCACAATTAGCGTATGCCTAACCACCAATCCAAATCAAATAACCAAAAATCAATCGGGATACTCAAGTAGCCAAAAGAGTTCCAAAATCCAATGACGGAGGTGCTGAAAACACGTGTTGACTGCACCAGCGACAGAGAAAATCTGACAGAAAATGGGAATGGTTCCTTAAGCCCACCTCCCAGCGGCGGGAATGGGTACTACCACCTGGCCGACCACTGCATGTGCCGGGAGTTTTGAAATTCTGTCGGACTTCGGAGAATACAGCTATATATATATCTGGCAGGTAAAATTCATGAACAAAATGGCGTATATTGCTACCTCTCTTGGTTCGAGAATAAGGAAGCAGTCTAGAGGAAGCCTGTTCATCTTCCACCTTGTGAAGAGATCTATGAAGAAGACATCTCGCAGGTTTCCACAACTCTCTTTCCAACTAAGATTAGACATAAGTCAATAGTTATATCGTCAATCGAGAAGGTTCTCACGGACGTGCAACATCGTGCAGCGAACCTCTTAAGGATCGTTACGTTCCGTGTCTGTGTTCCAAATAAGTTCTCTCCTGTTAACGCGAACAGGGGCGAAAAAAGAGATTCTCGATGCTCCTTGAGATATGAGAGAGCTGTGGAATTAGTCAAATTGATTTAAAAAATCATTTCGTCCCTCCTTGGGATCGAACACCCCTCCAGTTAGACGGGGAACGAAATCAGGAACGAACCGTGACGTTACCGAGCCTGCTGTCAGAGAGGCTACTGAACCCTTCGGTTAACACTCGCTATATCGAGAAATTATCAAGTCCAATCATTTTTTCTTGCAATTCTATAGACTATGTGCCAGAACTTCTGTACCTCTGTCTTGGTACGCGGCACCCTCTCGTATGTCTGCTTTTCTAGCGACTCCAGCAAGGTAGTGACCTGTGAAGCTGTTGAGTTCTAGAGGATCTGTCAACTGGGACGTGACCACAATGCAACTAGATCCTACATTACAGACATCGAATTCGGGTAATGCATTCCTAGAGATGCCAGAAAGGACGTGACCTGTGTAGCTGGTGCTCTCTAATGAACTGTCATGGGGAGCGTGACCACAATGTGACAGATCATATAGATGTGCTCTAGATGATTTGTCAACTGGGACGTGACCACAATGTGACAAAACCATTTTACCCTACAATGAGGGTGAAGCAAAAACATTACCATTATTTCCATTTTGGTAGGAAAAAACTTTACAAGCATAATATAGTCCATTCAGGGAAACAAAATTCTGTCCAAAGAAAATGGTTCCCATCAGACTCATCCATCTTCTCACTAAGCATGTTCTCTAATAAGCTATGCTTTCGTAAGCATGAGAGCATTATATAATATAGTGCTCTGCCGCGTCAGAATCCTCTATTATTCTGTTACCTTGCGGTAAACGGCATTGAAAGGTTGCAATGTCTTTCTCATTGAAAGCTTCTTAGCAAAAAACGCAGACAATGTTTATTCATGTTTACCTACAAATCCCCTCAATTCGAACTAAGTCCGTGATTGTAGGGGAGAGATACGGTTAGCCAGTCAATCCCGTAGTAGAGAAAGATGTAATCAACCGCTCATGACCGAGAACTACATGGTACTGTGTTGTCCTAGTCACAGGCTTACAGCAGACTTCCTTAGCTGCCTCGCTGTATTCTTCCTGAGTTGCCAGTTACTCCATTCAATGAAGGAATATGATAAATTTATTATCGAGCCTAAGGAAGTTCTCAATACAGTGGGGCATCGCTTATTCACGGATCAGTATTCACGGATCCAGTTAATCATGGGTTTTTCTTGGACCGTTTCTCATGTTACATCGCTGGTATGAATCGCTGCATCACGGGTTTGTTGTGTTGCGTATGCGATGTTTTTCGGTAGGCTAACCCTCGGCCGTGGTCCAATAACTACCAACATTCATTTAAAGACTCATATAATGATATTAACTGACAATAAAGGTAATAAAACCATTCTCACCTAATATATTATTGTCCTATCTTCGAAATAAATAGCCTATTCAAGGTTTATGTACGATGTTCATTGGTAGGCTAAGCGTAGTTGCAGTGCGATAACCACCAACGTACACAAACATTCACATTATGATATTAACTGACAATAAAGGTAATAAAACCATTCTTACCATATAGTATATTATAGTCATATCTTCATAATAAATAGCCTATTCGAAGAATAATTCCACATCATTGCACTCAACTTATCGTCGGAGTGGCCAGCCACAAAATGTAAGCATATACCTTTACGTACGAAAATGGTTTATGTATACGGTTGCGTTCAAAGCGACATTTTTTGTTTTGATAAACTTTTAGAAATTTTAATAGTAGTGGTAGTGTAATTACAGTAGTAATAACATTAAGGCTAAAATTAATTCGAACTTCATTATTATTTTGGCAGTATTCGTATATAACTTCTCTGAACAATGAAGTCATACAAACGCTATTTGTCATAGATTATCATAAGTATTGCTGTTTTGTTATTGGCGACGAAAGCGTAAACGAAATACATAAAAGCATTTTTAACTATATATTATCGTCATATCTTCATAATAAAAAAGGCTATTCGTGGAGTAAATTCCATATCAGTGAAAATCAATTTTATCTATGCGAGGCCAGCCAGCTGACAAAATGTACGTACGTATATGAAAATCAAATTATGGTAGCGTTCACAGCAAGATTATCTTTCGAAATTTTTATAGTACTATTCATGCTACGTAGTAATAATGTTTGGAATATACGTAACATTAATTTTCAATACAAAATATCATCGTTATTTTGGTAGTGAATAATAGTTTAGAATTATCATACATACACTGCATTGTTATGGTTTGTGCCAGTGATAAAACAACCAAAATACATTCTCCTTTAAGTCAACGCGTTTAGGAAAAACATGACATAGAATCGACTTTGCGACTTCGTTCACTTTGATATTTTTAACGATACAATAACTATCATTTGTACTACTAAAACCATCTTCACATAAGTAATTTTTTCGTAAGATATGTGTTGTTACAAAAGCTAGCTTATACATAAAAGGCTTTTATAATTTAAGTCATCTTAGATATACATATGTACCCAAACTCATTGTGGGGAAATTTACTACTGTTTCCTCGGATATTGAAATACTTTAGCATCATTCAAACACAATAATATAATGCATAAATACTAGGCTATACATATTTACATCGTATACAAATACTACATACAGTTATATACACATACTTTTATATACAAAGTTAACAGTTATATACACATCCTTTTATATACAAATTAATCATATGAGTAGTGATCAGACGACAGCTGTGCACTGGACTACGTACGTACTACTTGGAAGATAAAACAAACAAAAATGTTGTTGTTGTTAGTCGCCGGATAGATTAACATTTTTCCAGAGATTAAAGAGCTGAATTTTGTTTTGAAGGTAAGTCAACCGCGTTAGTAAATAGGTATCATCTTCTAAGGAATTTTTTTTTCTCTTCTTTTTGCGGAAGAATCTTCAAGCCATTTTGCATTCAAAGTAATGAGAAGGAATCATTCTATTCTTCATGAATCAGTAAAATACTTACACTAATAATAAAAACTAAAACTACGTACTGTATGCAAAACACATACATCACGTTAGCTTCGTGTGTGTAAACGTTCATTCTAAGAAATTACAGAGTAGTATAACTAACACCTGATTGGTTGGTTGGTAGCCATGGAGATCTGTTATCCAATGACTGCCCTCTGCTTCGTTCTATTATAGACATACGCCATGGATGGCACTAGGTTTGAACGTTACCATGTTCGTGATTTTTCTGACTGCTGACGGCAAAAATTACTCAATAATTTTCTTTATATAATTATTCCTTCGTGAAAACAATAATATAATATCGCGGTTGACATACCTTCAAAACAAAATTCAGCTTTTTAATCTCTGGAAAAATGTTAATCTATCCCGGCGACTAACAACAACAAAATTTTTGTTCGTTTATCTTCCAAGTAGTACGTACGTAGTCCAGTGCACAGCTGTCGTCTGATCACTACTCATATGATTAACTTTGTATATAAAAGTAGTGTATATAAACTGTTAACTTTTTATATAAAAGTATGTGTATATAACTGTATGTAGTATTTGTATACGATGTAAATATGTATAGCCTAGTATTTATGCATTATATTATTAAAGTGTTTGAATGATGCTAAAGTATTTCAATATCCGAGGAAACAGTAGTAAATTTCCCCACGAATGAGTTTGGGGTGCATATGTATATCTAAGATGACTTAAATTATAAAAGCCTTTTATGTATAAGCTAGCTTTTGCAACAACACATATCTTACAAAAAATTACTTATGTGAAGATGGTTTTAGTAGTACAAATGATAGTTATTGTATCGTTAAAATATCAAAGTGAACGAAGGTCGCAAAGTCGATTCTATGTCATGTTTTTAACTTTAACGTATAGTGGTATGAAAAACACCAGTGTGTCGTAGCGATGCGTCATCAATATAGTGGTATGAAAATACCACATGGTGTTGTAGCGATACGTAATCACAAAGTACAAATCCTTTTCCCGGACCATCCTCAGAATTTTACTACTCTTCAACTTCAAGATCGATATGGTAAAATATATTATATAGTCATACTTATTGTTAAAATTCACAAGTTGAACTGCAAAACATTATTATATTTTGATGTTATGTACATATATTTTTTGTGTTTTACGGAATGTTTTGTTTTGAAAATAATACCTATTAGTGAACATATGGTATTAATTGTCCACTATTTTTATTATAGGTGATCTTAATTATCTCACATTCATTTAACAGTATTATATTAATATTTATTTAAATAAACTGTAATTAATAAATAACAATAATGAAAACATAAAGGGAAAAAATGTTTTTGCTGCAGTAGTGGTGTTTGTTTGATTATGCATCTGACCTCACATTTCCGAAATCTGAAAAAATTCCAAACACCGAAACATCGGAATGTGTGTGTACTGCACATTTTTTTAAACACGCACACAATGTCTACACATTTACTGCAAATTACAGTACGTACGTATTATTCCTGAGAGAGAGAGAGAGAGAGAGAGAGAGAGAGAGAGAGAGAGAGAGAGAGAGAGAGAGAGAAAATGATTAAGGACTCCAAGGCGTGTTATTTTTACAATTATTTTATTATCTTGGGATTTTTTTTTAATCTTGAGATTTTCTATTCAATTCTCGAGATTAATAAGAAAATTACCGTAAATGACTAGCATCAGACACATCTGAATGACTCGGCCATTAGCAGGCTAAACCACCAACCTTATGAACTTGTATGATACATGAGATACATGACAAAACACAAAACCACTGTTTATTGGTGAAAATTAGGGGGTCGCACGATATGGGAGATTGCACGTTATTCGAGTATATACGGTATGTGATTTTTTAGCCTTTTATGGAACAAAATCTAGCAAGAAATTGCCATTCCCAGTTGGCAACACTGGCCTACTCACGTTTGTTTGTTGTTGTTATGAAATGTGGTGTGCGGCGCGTTCTTTAAAATTGTACCCAATATAAACAAGTTAATTATGTGGCATCCAAAAGCCTGATTCTTTTACTCTTATGGGAAAGACGCCTAAAGGTCAGATGAAGGTTTTTACGTGGAATATACTAGTATTAACGTGTTGTGACGAAGGGAAGAGATGTTTCGCTGCATACTGGTTGGTAGCATTATCGTTATTATATTAACTGGATTGCACTGCAAAATCGTCGCCATCTTTTATCAACATAGATTGTTGGTGAGTACCCATATGATTTTACATATTTTGTAGTTCTCTTACCAACTCAATCCTCTCTTTCCTTGTAAAAAAAAGAGGACCCACCATGCGTATGTAGGCTTCTAGCTGTAATCCCTAGGCTAGTAGGCTACATATGTACAGTAGTACATACACTACATTTATTTTTTAAGGCTAATTTTGTACAATAACTTTAAAACTGTCTTGAATTTAGTTTTAGGTGATAGTTGAAAACATATTGGTGTTTGAACTAAAGTAGGCAGTTATAAACATTGGAATAGTGGTCTTGGGTGGGTTAACTATTAAAGTAGGCAGTTTTAAGCAATTTTTGAGGGGGGTATCAGGATAACACGGGTATTTACTTATCACGGGGGGGTTCTGGGCCCTATCCCCCGTGGATAACGAGGCCCCACTGTAATGCATATTTAAGCAAAAAATTCTTCGTTAAATACAGAAGCTGAGTTGGTGTTGTCGTAAACAAACCCTTAAAGAGTAATCCTTACCTAGGAAACTCCTGGAAGGATACAGGGAATTCGGTTGCCAACCATAGAGGTAACTACGGTATGCGCATATGACTTGACCATACAGTAGTCTTATACAGCAAATTCTCTACTACATTCTTTCCTCGCCGAGGCAGAGAGAGAATGGAAAATTTACTATCTCCTTCTTTTCGTCAATAGAACTAATTAGTATTAGGCGAAGGAGATCCCAAGTGAGAACCGAGGATCGAAGAG
>NC_061109.1:80399420-80420082 GCF_015104395.2 Macrobrachium nipponense
TTCTTCTTTTATTCATCTTCTTCGCATATGAGTATAATAGTTTGGGGTTTTGCTTGATATTTAATAGGGTTTTTCTTCCAAGTCCCGTTTTTCATTTTCTTTGATTGTATAATCTTTTGTTCTGCATTTTCTATCTTACTTTTAGTTCTATAACTTTCATGCATTTTTTTTCTTTTGCAAGACCTTTTTTCCACTTTCTGATTTTCTGGAACAAGATCCTTCTGTCTCTTGGTATGCATGAATGATGTTTACTTTTCTTCTTCGGTATATATTTTCCATATTATCTCCAATATTTTATATAATATCTCCGTATTTACCCCTTATGTCATCACTTACGAAAATGTTATCCCAATCTTTGTTTAATTCTTCATTAATTTCTGACCATTTTATATTTTTACTGTAGAAGTTGTATTTTGTTTCCATATCCTTCCCACTTTTCATTCTGCTTATCTCTATTTTTCACTTGCTTTGGTAATGAACTGTTAATTCTATGACATTATGGTCTGAAATACTCGCATTATAAAACATTATTCTTTAACATAATTCATCTCGTTCACAAATACTAGGTCTAAAGTATTTTCCTTTCTTGTTGGCAGGTGATTTATTTGTTGAATGTTGTATTCTAGTAGCATATCTAATAGCTTTTCAAATTGCCTCTTATCTTCTGCACTACTATTACTCTCTTTTTTGATATGTATAAGTACAACCACAATCTCCTATTCGTTCTTTCCATTCTACGAAAGGAAATTGTGAAGTCACCAGATAGGAGAATAGTCCAGTCCTTGTGATTTCTACATATATCATCCAATTTTTCAATTATTATGTCAAACTCTTTAGTATTAGGAGGTCTATATATTACTATGTTCATCAATTTTCAGATTCAAATTCTAACGCTATTAGTTCACATTCTGAGTTACTATATTTCTCATATATTTTTCCTTGTTTTTTGTCTTTCCCATATATTGCGGTTCCCCCTTGATTCCTATTTTTTCTATCTGATCTATAAGTTTGGAACAACCCTTTTATTTGATCATCATTCCCAGTCTCTTGGGAATACCAGGTTTCACTTATATTCATTATATCTATTTTCTTTTCATTTTGGGTTAGTTCTTCTAAGTACTCTATTTTTCTTTTTGAGTTACTCGTAACTAAACCCTGCGCATCATCACTATGATGGTGCGTGTTTTCTCCTTCATTTAATACTGATAGTAATAAGGATTTTCCCATGTCTCTTTCCTGTTCTGGTATGTTGTTCTTTTTTTCATTTCCAGAAATTCTGACATTAAAAATCCAAACTTTTCCATAATATTTGATCTTCCTTCATCATAATTATTAATTTTGTGTCTGAATCTGCAATTTTCTCCGTATTTCGCAATATCCTCTTGCATATAAATACAGTTTATTATCTCTTGAGTAGAATTTCGGAGCTGATGCTTTGAAATTTTTTGCTGACACCTCTGCATACTCCATTGGAAGGGGTGGTTTGCTTTTCTCTTTTACCTGATATTCTTGATTTCTCTCTTTATTTGTTTCTTTCTTATTTTGGATTTTATTACTTGGTTGGTTATTTATTTGATTATGATTCATGGCTACAGGGTGCATATATTTGCATTTTTTGTCGAACTTACATCCTTTTCCTTCTTTTAGGTTTTACATATTTTTTGGATGCAGATCTCTGCAATCATCCCCATATCCATCTAAGTATGCACATTTACCATATTTCATAGTTTTGACATATCTAGGATGTTTGTAGTAACATCTTTCTCCAAATCTGCAATTCCCTCTTTTCAAAAGGTTGCAGATTTTGTCTTTCTTGTCTATTTTTTCCTCTTTCCCGTCATTGTATAGATCTGGGTAGAGCCTCTTCGGGATTTGCTTTTCTGTTGTCATATCGTAATTTATTTCTTCGTAGGTATGCTGCTTTATTGCCTCATATGTAGTATCAATGAGTATCTCTGCATCCATACTTTTATCTTGTTCTTTGTTTTCCTTATTTTTTCTGTCATTTCATTTTGTTTACTTCTCTTCCGTTTTTCCTCTTCTTCTTTTCTTCTTCTTCTTCCTTCCTTCCTCTTCTTCTTCATCCTCAACTATTTGTACATTCCAATCTTGATTTAATAACATTGTCTATCATGATAGACATGTTGAACAAAAAATTCTTGTATCTTTTCTCAAATCTTGTATTACCTCAGCACACTGTGGATGGGTCGGAATGTTGCATGCAGACATTTTCTGATTAGGTTTTGTGGATTGACTATGCTATACCAAACCTTACACAGTTTGCATGCTTTTGGCATTCTTTTTCCTAATGCATCAATTAGTATATTCACAAGATTTACCTTATCATTTTCTTTGTCGGAATATGTTGGTTTATGTATATTTTCTTTATGAGTCTCTTGACCACTTGGATTTTATTTGGAACTTCTTCAATTATTTTCAAGATGTTTTCATTAGATTTGTTCCAGTTTGAAGGATTATATCCTTTCTAATATATCTATGAATGCTTTTGTATCTTTTGGTTAGGACTGTTGCTGATTTCATAGATGAGAAATGCCAGTTCCCTTCCTGCTACCTCATCGTATTGTGAATCTGCTAAGCACGCCAAAATTACGCCACCTTTTCCCGCAGTTGGAACTTACTGCCATCTTGTTCTGATTTTATAGTATTACACTGATAAAACTAACTTAGAAGACGCTTTATCCTACTATTTTCACACTAATCTTATCACCGATAGTTCACGAACACTTCTAGATATTTCTCAAATTCTAGTCGTATGTTAAACTTGTGATAATCTGTTGATTATTGTACTTCACGCGGGTACGTCTCACCAAGCAAGAGAGAGAGAGAGAGAGAGAGAGAGAGAGAGAGAGGGGGGGGGGGGGGTGGGGGGGGGGGGGGGGGTGGGGGGGGGAGAGATCAATGTTGAATGTCGCTTAATGTCAAATGAAGTAGAGAGAGAGAGAGAGAGAGATTTATAAAGGAGGTAGATTCAATTCTGCCTCTTGACGTTTGCTTAAAAGTATATCTATTACTTATCTTAAAAGTAACGTAACGATGTATCAGTTCAACTAGTTACTTATTTATGGATTAATTTAAATTCATTCTTTGGTATGGGATTTGTTCTGCAATATTTTGTTTAATAGTTTGTTTACGATGGAGGTATATTTGATTGTTGTCGAACGTTTGTCAATTGCAACTTTATTTATGCAACTTTCACGGCCGCTTAAACCAATTCTGATATCTTATTAAACTCTCTCTCTCTCTCTCTCTCTCTCTCTCTCTCTCTCTCTCTCTCCTCTCTCTCTACTCCGCGGGCTGCTGTTCCTTTTGTGCCCTCTTAGGATCATAGCAAAATAACTCCTATTCATTAACATTTCAAGAACCACTTTCGATTCCAGAGAATAGTAGCCATCACAGGCACCCGTTCCAGTCCCCGCGTGTTCCAAACGTGTCCCTCTCTCTCTACCCCAGTGACATTACATTACTGACGCCCTTGGAATCGATTCCCGAAGGCTTTGCGTTATTCCAGGCGCTCTGGAACCCGTTTCTTTTCATGGAAATATCCGTGCGCGTGGCTCCCAGGTCTTACAAACCCATTACGGTACTTTTCCAGGCAGCCCTCTTCCGAGGTCGCCGTTTTCTATATCGCGTGTTTTTCATGTAGGGTGACTGATCTTGATTTTTAGTTTCCTGTCAAATAAATCCAAATGGGACATCCTTGGTTTTCATGAGGGGTTTGGGAGGCCATTATAGACTTCTTCCATTCAATATCCGTTAGTTTATTTTTAGTGACCTATGCTAGATTATGGCCCTGGTAGTCAGTCGACTGTAGCAGGTCATAGCTGGGTTGTAGAAGCCGTGGGGTTAATAAGATCCTCTTATTGTCCATATATATATATATATATATATATATATATAATATATATATATATATATATAGATATATATATATATATATATATATATATGCGCAGAAATTGCTCGCCCCCTCTCTCTCTCTCTCTCTCTCTATCTCCTCTCTCTCTCTCTCTCTCTCATACAGAGCAGTTTCACTTTCCCTCCGACCTAGCGGTTTTATAAGTTCACTTGCTCCCGGTGAACCTTTTGGAGAGAGAGAGAGAGAGAGAGAGAGAGAGAGAGAGAGAGAGGGAGAGGAGAGAGAGAGAGAGAGTTGAACTAGATTAAACCTAGTTCAGATATGGCCAGTATTTCGTTTATATACTACACAACCAATTGACTTGTCTCAATATTGTATTATAATTGCCTTACAGTATAATACTATTAGAACTTCTCATTAGCATAATATTATTATAATAATATAATTTCTGTATAGTATAATGGTATTCATTCCTTATATTATTATAATCCCATTGGCAAGAAAATTCCATTAATTCCCTAAATGGAATCATGATTTATTGCAGCTTTAGGAGAACTCTCTCTTTCCTTCCTCTTTCTTTCTTTCTCTTCTCCTTCCTCATTTCTCCTCATCGCTCTCCTCTCTCTCTCTCGTGGGTGTTTGGATTTCCAGTACGAGTCTGGAAACCCATGTGGGCGTGATCTGCTCTCAGCCAGTCCAGACTGCTTCAGACTAGTTTGCGGTGAAATTTTTAAAATGTGATCTTGGATATGGACAGCGAGAGAGAAGAGAGAGAGAGAGAGAGAGAGAGAGAGAGAGAGAGAGAGAGAGAGAGAGAGAGAGAGAATGGTGTCCAGACTAGCGAGGATATCAGTAGCAAAATCTCACGACAGACAGACAGACGGGCAAATATTTCAGGTAGATAGGAAAATCTCACCACAGACAGAGACAGAGAAATATTTCACCAAATACAACCATTTATTTATAATTTAATTTTTCAATTAACTTCAGATACCTTTTAAAAAACAATATTTAACGTTTGTCTGCTTTATTTGAAACTTGAAAAGATAAATATATGAACTTAAATGCAATTCTTGCATTGAAAACGACCCCTTCTTGTAATGGATTTATGAGGCTCGACATTCAGTGACCACAAAGTTTGTGATTCCAGAGAGGTCTTAATGAACCCCCTTAGAGGAACAAGCGGGTCTGCTCCGCTATCTTTCCTCCACGCTACCTTTCCTGTGTGGGAAAATGAATGAGATGATAATGAAAATGAGATGAATAATGTATGGTGCTTTTTACAAAGGAGAATTTCTCAACTTCTTATTATTATTATTTTTTTTTTTTGAGAACGGAGCTAATGGGTCTGCCCATTGCTACTTCTACTACTACTTATGACGCGAAATAGTGAAGTCGCTTTGTAAGTAGACAAGTCAGTCGATCAGTCAAACAGAATAACACAGAATTAAGAGAGGTATATAGTTGAGACAAACAAACGAATGACCACAAAAATCTCTCCTAGCTGCAGGGCTCACAGTTGTCCCAGAGAGGCAGGGATACCCACTCTCATTCTTCCAGGGAGGTGTTTCCCAAACCCCTTTCCAGGTATGCAAGAGTGGATTACGCAACCGGCACAGTCTCTCTCGCGGCTCCAAGGACCCGAATTTGTGTGAGTGGTTCCAGGAACCCGTCGACTCTTACTGGCAGCACGCCAACAAGAGGTCCCATGGATAAGAAACCGTTTTCAACATTTTCCCTGTGTGTGTCATGGAGTACTGGAAGCTGAGGCAGGAGGAGCTAGAAGGCACCATTTGCAGCCATTCCAGTACGGGAAAAATGAAGTACTGGAAACGGAGGCAAAAGTTAAAGAAGCCTTTGCAGTCGTTCCAGTGCTGGAAATTCTGGAAATTGTAAGAAGTGGTGAAGGAGTTTCTTCGGAGCGTCTTCGGTCTCACGAAATCGTGTGAGCAACGCTGGAAAGTTTAGTTGGGGATATAAAGTCCACAAAACAGGTATTCTTAAGAGTTTTTCTTATCTTGTTCTCGTAAAAATGCTTTAGAGAATGGTGCTAAGAATGTGTAGTTGTTAGTATAATTGAAGCATTGTCATTGATATCTTTTTGCAGCCTACAAATTGCAATGGAGTATTCCCACTTAATGTCTGACGGTATTCGTTTCAAAAAATTATACCAGATATTCTTTAGGTGATGCTGGGAGGTACACTTGTGACAATACTAGAAATTACACTTGTATACAAATACCTCACTGTTGAAATTATGCATTTGTTAATACTTTATTTGCATGCATATTTAGTAACCATAAAAACGGTGACCATGGCTATATATATAGGAATGACAGTACACAAGTGAGTACCTGTTCCTACTGGCAACTCCTACCACCCCCCACCCCCAGCACCCCTCAGCAACCCCCTCCCCCTTACTTTTAAGTAACTTACAGATCCTGACCTGATACCTTGTTCTCAATCATGGTAAGTCAGACTTAGGCGACATGACTTGGAGAAGTATTTAAATCTTTTAAAATATCTTGCGAGCCCGCGAGAGCGCTGTCGTTTTGTGTGTGTGTGTGTGTGTGATAGACCGTGAGAGAGAGAGAGAGAGACGAGAGGGAGAGAGAGAGAGAGAGAGAGAGAGAATGTTTTCCGATGATTATGACAAATAGCAACCTACCCCTTGCTTACGAGTATATAACTTACGCTCGAGCAGTAACCGGTTTTTTATGCAGTCGTCTCTCTCTCTCTCTCTCTCCTCTCTCTCTCTCTCTCTCTCTCTCTCTCTCTCTCTCTCTGAGCCTGAGCACTTATATGACGTAGCAACTTCCAAAGAAAACTTGTAACATTATATTTCCTCTTGAGTAACTCGGCAATCTGTAGGACCGTATTGACAATTCCAAAGAAAATGCATCATATATTCACGACCAGGTTGTGACGTGACACCCGACAAGCCACATCTTCCTGATATTCACTTTTACGCAAAACTTCTACTATTGCCTCCCAGGACTAACTACTTTAATGTCCGGCCTCAGATCTTAGAAACGACTGAGGCTAGAGGGCTGCAAATTGGCACGTTGATCATCCACTCTCCAGTCATCGAACACACCAAATTGCAGCCCCCTAGTTTCTGTAGTTTTGTTGTTATTTAAGGTTAAAGTGTTAAAGTTAACCATGGTCGTGCGTCTGGGTTAAGTATCAACATGTAATCTGCTAAGTTTCCCAGTTTTTTGTTCGAGTTACAGACAGATGGAGAGAGAGAGAGAGAGAGAGAGAGAGAGCAGGCAGAATGACTAATGTAATTTGGTAACTGGTCACTTGGGTACAAGTATAGACTGTCTGCAGCAAAAATTAGAACACAGACGGGGAATATCTGGCCAAGAAACTGGCAGAAAATGTGATAGATATAATCCCACGAATAGAAATTGACGGAAATTGACAGGTAAGCGATACAGTGTAATTGGTCACGTGGGTAAAATGGCCAAGAATCTGACAGGAAATGTTATAAATACATTCCCATGAATGAAAATCTACAGGTGCTACACAATACAGGCAAGCAGACAGAACTGCCAAGAACCCTGTTACACTTTCTCGCTATCTACAAATGTCGGGAGAATTTGACCTTAATCGTCGGAGACGTCCTTGACTCTCATTGGCCGGAGTCCTAATAGGCAGGTTTCTGGGGCTCAGAGTATATTATTATTATTATTTTTTTTAAGAGATTAGTTTTCTTTCCTGAAAGCAAGGGGTCTTTTAAGCCTTACTGCAACATTCAAATAGTACAAATGTATGAGTCGTGAATGTTTGAAATAATAATAATGATAATTATAATATAATTATAGTAAGAGATAATATAATAATATTAACAGAGAAAATGCTGCAGAAGTTTCCCCAATAATGATAATACTAGTGATAGTAAAGCTAGTTTGTGTGGTCGTATACAGGGAACAAGACATGATCCGACCTCCAGCTTACTCGGGAGGCACGCAAGGATTTCCCCTCACGCATAAGTTATAAACATTTTGTTCCGAAATTTGAACGTGAATTAAAATGTGCTAAAATCTAAGGTTGAATAGCGCTTTGTTTCACCAACGAAAATTGAAATAATACGCTATATTTTGTAAGAAATAATTGTTCTGTCCTCTTTATCATATGCGTTATTCATTTTTTTTTCACATTTTCGTTCTAATGAATAAATCATGAATAACTTATCCTAAAAGTCCTGTATCTTTAATTCGACGCGAAACACCTTCTTCAGACCTTTTTAGTCTCTTCCATAGACCTTTCCTACTCTCCCAAAACAACAACAGCAACGAAGAAATTTGTAGGCTTACTCCCCGAGTAGGCGATTCTAACCAATAAATCACTGTAACGCATATTTGTATATCTGTGAGACCCAGTCATCCTAGAAGAAGTAGGTCAGTAGGCCAGAGTATACGAATTCCTAAGCCTTGTATATATATCCTTTTTCGTGTACTTTTCTATAGGATTTGTGTGTGTTTGTGAATTAGTCACGAAACGTCCTTGCCTCTGGAATGTACATAGAGAGAGAGAGAGAGAGAGAGAGACACGTACAGGAATGTAGAGACAGAATGGAGCTGTAGATCTCTTTGTTGAAGACTTTTTTTTTTTAACTTTATTATACATTTTATTACTTCCGGCGATCACTGCGACCGGAAGTTATGTTTTGCCTGTTTCTTTTACTATTTTTTTCTTAAGTTTTAAGTTTGTTCGAAAGATATTGTAAGAAGGAATTGATAGACTTGAATGATATGTATGTGTGTATGTATACATACATACATATCTATTATATATATATATATATATATATATATCTATATATATATATATAGATATATATATAGTTTTAGATACCATTGCTTTGCTAAAAAGAAACTTAATAATTTTCGATTTGAAAGTAAGCCTAAATCATTCAAATCAAAACCAAACTCAAAATATTTACGGCAAAATTATATTAATTTTTATGTTTTCTGACGAGAAAACTTGTACTGCCGGCTATGTCTGTCCGTCCTCACTCTTTCTGTCCGCCCTCAGATCTTCAAAACCACTTAGGCTAGGGGGCTGCAAATCGGTACGTTTGATGATTAGAGGGTTGATGATCTACGTACCAATTTGCAGCCCTCTAGCCTCGGTAGTTTTGAAGATCTGAGGGCGAACAGAAAGAGTGCGGACGGACAGACAAGTAGCCATCTCTGTAGTTTTACAGAAAACTAAAACTGAAGGAGAATGGCTTCTCTGAGGAAAGGGGTTTAAACGACTTGGACACTACCTCTTCAATTGCACAAGTAGAGGGTAAATTGATGTCATTATGCAATTTGGGGAGATGGGACCGGAAGTGAGAGAGAGAGAGAGAGAGAGAGAGAGAGAGAGAGAGAGAGAGAGAGAGAGAGAGAGAGAGAGTCCCCGGGTGATATTTATAGACGTAATCTTGCATAAAATATGAGACGCACGCTTCAGGAATTAATCGTGAATGGTGTTGCATTACGCAGCGGAAGACGTGAATAATTGCAGATTATGACCCTACACATTTTATTGCGGGAAACTGAATACGCATGAATAAGTGATGATACGACCCGCACGACAACTTTCTATATTTTGCACGTCACCCATTCATTCATTTGTCATGAAGTAGGATAATTTTAGCTCCCCTTCGTCGATGCTATGTTTACATCGTGTTGCCAGATGTACCATAATTGCGAGCTCATGATGATATCGATTTTAACGTCAATGGTAAACTTGGTATTCTCTCTCTCTCTCTCTCTCTCTCTCTCTCTCTCTCTCTCTCTCTCTCTCTCTCTCTCATAGTTCCCCAATCTCAATCAACATCGTAGGTTGAACCTTTGTAGTACCAGTGATTCCGTGAAATTGAGCAATTGTGGTTCCTTAAAACTGCGGGACGTACCTTTTTATTTCCTTTTATAAAAAGGCACAGATAAAACGGCCAATACAGTGTCCTTTCAAAGCTGTCTTTTATTAAGTTTTTTTGTCTTGTTTTCTTGCCAGAAGAGAAGAGAAGAAGTGTAGGCTGATTCAAAGTCTAGATAAGAAGGTATGCATAAGAAAATACACCTTTTGCGAACAGTGCCCCTGACTTTGACAACAGTGCCCCCTGACTTCGACAACAGTGCCCCCTGACTTCGATAACAGTGCCCCCTGACTTCGATAACAGTGCCCCTGACTTCGATAACAGTGCCCCCTGACTTCGACAACAGTGCCCCTGACTTCGACAACAGTGCCCCTGACTTCGACAACAGTGCCCCCTGACTTCGATAACAATGCCCCTGACTTCGATAACAGTGCCCCTGACTTCGATAACAGTGCCCCCCTGACTTCGACAACAGTGCCCCTGACTTCGACAACAGTGCCCCCTGACTTCGACAACAGTGCCCCTGACTTCGATAGACATTTTACATTGTTTTGCATATTATTTTCATAAGTAAAACATCATCTGCGTTATATTATTATTATTATTATTATTATTATTATTATTATTATTATTATTATTATTATTATTATAAGTCTTATTATTATTGTTATTATTATCACCCGAGACTGACAGCTGACAGACAGACTGACAATCCTCCGTGTGACATTTTTGGGGTCAGAGACCGCATGATTTGTTAAAGAAGAAGAAGTGAGAGAGAGAGAGATTGTCAATGTTCTAATTTATTATTCCTAATTCCTCTTCTTTCTTTCTTTTGCAGGTGAGAACCGAGACATAAGACCAGAGAGGGGTATTTGTAAGTAGTAAAGTACTGTAATGGTGCCAAATATTTTTTTATTAATTTATTTATTTTCTATCTTCTCGTATTTGGAACTGTTTTACGACAGTTTCATCCTCACAGCGTGGTTAATGCTGTCAGTGCGCCTCATGCAGTGCACTGTAGGCATTACTACTTTCCAGCGTCCCTGCCATGGCACCTCCTAGCTTCAACCCCTTTCATTCCTTTTTTACTGTACCTCATTTCATATTCACTTTTCATATGCTGTTACACCTTTCAAAGTAATTATGACAACGATAAGGTTCAGTCATCCATGAGTTTACACACAACATTAATCAGTGTGGTGGTTCTTGATTACTGGAAATATTTTATATTTTGATATTATATTAGTCTTTTTTTCTAGTAGGGAGTCACCTCAATATCCTACTTTATAGAAATAATTGTTATTCGTGTTAGTAAATTTATTTTTTAAGTGATTTTCGAACATTTTTTTTTTTGAGCAAATAGAATGATTAATATTGATATGACAGTTAATGCATTGATATTTTTATTTTCCTTAAATTAACTGGAGTTTTTTTTAATGTGATTTAAAAAAAGGATAAGGTTGAAACTGTGCTGTTTTCACAAAGTGCAAAGTCATGTTATTTTTATTATGGTCAGTTGAAAGGTGTCTTGCTATTGACTCTTTAGAAACTGAAGAGTCATCTCTCTCTCTCTGCTAACTTGATAGAGAGAGAGAGAGAGAGAGAGAGAGAGAGAGAGAATGACCTGGTTTTTTTGTTGTTAGCACTGATCGACCTTGTCAGTCATAGTATTTTAACTTTTTTATTTGTTTTTGTCCTAATTTTAACACCGAATGTTGGTGCAATGTGATATCCTCTCTCTTCCTCTTCTCTCTCTCTCTTCTCTCTCTCTCTCTCTCTCTCTCTCTCCTCTCTCTCTCTCTCTCTCTCTATCTCTCTATCTCTCTCTCGCTCTCTCTCTCCTCTCTCTCTCTCTCTCTCTCTCTCTCTCTCTCTCTCTACTCTATATATATATATATATAGATATATATATATATATATATATATACATATATATATATACATATATATACATATATGTATATATATATATATATATATATAATATATATATATATATATATATATAAAGGTATAAGCCACGAAGGAAAAATAAACAATGGAGTTGCTTATAATTTTATTTATGGATTTATCACGTTCCAAACTTTCGTGATTCAGTTATATATATATATATATATATATATATATATATATATATATATATATATATATATATATATATATATATATACATACATATACATATAAGTGTGTGTATGTGTGTGTGTGAGAGAGAGAGAGAGAGAGAGAGAGAGAGAGAGAGAGAGAGAGAGAGTTACAAGGTGTTACAAAGATTAGGATGTCTCAAAGAACTTATTAGTCCATCCTAAGAGGAGACATCGTGTGCTCACTTATCTATAGGAGCAGGTTTTACTGTGCATTCACAGTGTCCTCCTAATGATTTTGTCTAGCTTTCTTTCAAACTCTTCCCCAACACTGTTGCTGTTTACAACTTCTGGTGGCAGTTTGTTCCACGTGTCGCATATCTTGTATGTGAAGAAGTTCCCACAATTGGATGTGTTGTATCTCTTCAGTCTAGTTTCCATCAATTATTTCTTGTCTAGTTTTTGTTTAATGTAAGTAGGTTACTGTCTACTTTCGTTACGCCTTTCAGTATTGTGAATGTTTCTATTAGAGAGAGAGAGAGAGAGAGAGAGAGAGAGAGAGAGAGAGAGAGAGAGAAGAGAGAAAATCATTACCATGCTTGACGCAAAAGCAAGAACAACCAAGTCTCACTACCTGGCAAGGTAACCCATCACCAAATATGCAGTTACGCTTTTCTTTGAAAGAAAAAAAAATTCCCCTGATAAGAGTTGTCAATGGAAGATCCGTACCCAAGTACGCTCTCAATTATTATTCCATGACGATAGTCGCCCTCCGGGGCGCTTTGGCCATTTCTGAAGGACAGCCATTGTGCTGACAATTGCTCTGCAAGTTCTTTGAGAGAGAGAGAGAGAGAGAGAGAGAGAGAGAGGAGAGAGAGAGAGAGAGAGAGAGAGAGATCTTAGGTTATCGGAAGAGCCACTCAGACCTTAGTATGGCTGGTCGGTTCATGGCGAAACTAATAGTTTTCAAAGGAAATAACTGTCCTATTGCGGACCCGTGGACTCGCCAACCAACAGAGACGTATGTGGCGGGCTCTGCAATGTGTCTCTGGCTAACTGTCTCTCTTGCAGTCCCCTCCAGTCTCTTGCAATCTCTCTCCCTGCTCTGGGATTTGGGAGTGAGATCACGTCCCATTGGTGAAAGTTGCTTTGCAAAAAGGGCTCTGCTCAGTCACTGAGTTGTCGGTGTAATTATGATTTTTTTTTAATCTTTTTTATTATTATTAAATTTTTTTTTTGCCTTTTGATTGTTATACCAGTTGCCTTACCTGGCTGTGCGAGTTAACGACGTCTGCTGACAAAGAGGTTGGACGTGTCTGTTAACAGTTTGTCTGTGTAAGAGTCCTCCAAAAGTCATGGAAGACGCTGACCACAAAGTCGGACTTGTCTGTTAGTTAGTCTGTCTGTCTGTAAATGAGGTTGAAGTTATGGACTGATTTGAATGAAGAAGAAAGTCGATTGGATTTTGAGATGAATTCCGATAAAGGGACTTCATTTGTCAGTCTGTCTGTCCGTCTGTCTGTAAATGAGGTAACTTTATGGACTGATTTGAATGAAGATTGATGTATGGTCAGAAGATAGGTCAGTGGAAAGTCGATTGGATTTTGAGATGAATTCCGATAGAGGGACTTCATTTGTCAGATTATTTATTAAGCAGCTGGCTTTGGTGGAGGCTCCCTAGTCTCGCCGTGTGTTTGTGAACTCATGAGATTTTGGATTTTTTGTTGTAATTAGGTATTAAATGCTCTACTTTGAATTATACATAGCTTAGGTTATTTTCTTTTGAATTAAAGCATTTTTTCTTATCCAGAATTTTTCATCTTTCTTTCTGAAAGCGCAGGATCGTATGTTAGTGAAAATACAGATTTATTTTTGATTTGGTGTTTTCGCTTACTCGGGGAGTAAGCTTTACAAACTACTTTGTTGTTGTTGGGGGGATTGGGGGGGGGGGGGGGGGGGGGGGGGGGGGGGGGGTGTTAGGAAAGTCGATGGAAGAGCCTAACTAGGTTGTTTTAATCTTCGTTGGTGAAGCAACGCGCTATTTGACCGTAGATTTTAGAACGCGCCCGGGGTAAGCTGGTGCTCCGATCACGCCTTGTTTAGTATCATATTAACATCATTCATAGCTACGCTTTGTTTTTTTTTTTGTTTTTTTTTTTCTCCTGACGTAATGTAATTTATCCTTCGCCTACCTTTTGACTTCCAGGCAAAAAGGGCTTCCACTTCCTCATGGATATTATCCAGCTTTATAATATTCCTTCCGATGAGTTTCTGAAGTATTTTCCTGGAATGTTTTTCCTGGAATGTTTTTCTAGCGTTTCAGCGACTTTCTTGGCGGTTGTTTTCCCGTTGGGCGTTGCCCAAGGCGAGCTTTTTATTATTATTTTTATTATTATTTTCCCTGATGCTGTCGTCTGCTTGGTTGATGTCACTAATTATAGGGAATCAGTGTTTTGCTTTGGTCGTCATATCTAAAAATAACCTCACTACGCACTCCTTACGAGAGAGAGAGAGGAGAGAGAGGAGAGAGAGAGAGAGAAGAGAAGACACTTTTACCGCGAGAGAGAGAGAGAGAGAGAGAGAGAGAGAGAGAGAGAGAGAGAGAGAGAGAGAGAGAGAGAGATTGAGGGTGTCGAATGATTCGCCAAAATTTGAGCGCCCCGCGTGGGGTATATTGCCTTGGGCACGTATTGTTCGCTCTCTGTGCATTTGCCCTTGCATGCAAGAAGGCATTTCCCACCCCATGCCCTTAAGTAGCTACCCGCGAACAAGTTTTTGCTTGGACAAGCAACCGGTGGTCCCACCCTTGTGCCCACGAACACAATGAGACACTACCCTTACCCTGTGGTACTCCCCTGAGATCAAGAACATCCCCATCCATACCCTGGGTAAACTCCCCCCCCGCCCCATCCCCAGTTCATACCCAGGCTAATTGCTCTCATGTGCTGACCTTCCCTCATGGTTAAATTAAACTGGTTGGTCAGGATTGCCCAAGACTGGATTTGAAGCAGTTATTACTTTTTATTTATTTATTTATTTGTGTATATTTTGAGTTTTTTTTTATAGATTATTGTTTTTATATTTTTCGTTTTTTTTGTCTATATTTTTTTTAGTTTTTTTATATTTTATTTTTATGTTCATTTATTTTTTCATATTTTCAATTATATTTATATTTTCATTTATTATTCATATTTTATTTATACTTTTATTTTTTATTTACTTATATTTTGATTTATTCTTTTCATTTATTTATTTATATATTTGTTTTTTAGTTATTAATTTATATGTTATTTTTTATGTATTTCTATTTTTCACATTTTTATTTTCATTTATATTTTGTTATATTTTTATGTTCATTTTATTTATTGAGATTTTTTAATTCAGAATTGTATTTATTCACAATTCATCATTTTACTCATTTATAAATTCATTATTATATATATATATATATATATATATAAATATTAATATATATATATATATATATATTTTTTTTTTTTTTTTGAGAGGTCTATAGGTATTCAGCTAGAAATGACAATAGTAATAATATTTCAATCAGTATTAGACTTCCATTTATAGTAATAGATAGTCTCTCTCTCTCTCTCTCTCTCATCTCTCTCTCTCTCTCTCTCGAGGATAGCAACAGAAGAAAGAGAATTCGGGTAAATCACTTCAAATTGGACAATTGTTGGGAATTCACAGGGCAGACCCACCCTTCCCACCAACACCCCACTCCTCCTTACCCCTACCCCCCACCCCCAAATACCCCCCCCCCTCTCTTGCCAACCTTTAACTGCTATTCATGGGTATTAAATATAAAAGATCGATCTCTCTCTCTCTCTCTCTCTCTTCTCTCTCTCTCTCTCTCTCTCTCTCTCCGAGAGTAATTTTAACAAATTACGAATAGGAATCTCTCAGTTTTTGTCTTGACATAAATTTTCTGTGGTTTTGAAGCGGTTGTCCTTGAATGAAGGATGTTGTTGTTGTTGTTGTTGTTGTTGTTCTTGTTGTTGTTGTTCCAGACCTGTGCTTGCAGGGTGATGTTGTTTCACCTCCTCAGTTTAGCGCGGAGAACCTGAGTTCGTACGTTCGGTCAAGTTTCAAAAATAGAAGTTGCTTTTCCACGTTTTGTTGGTTTATCTGGCGTTGCGAGGCGTTGTTGCTGCGCCCATTTTCTAGTGAAGGAAAAGGAAAAGGTGTGTTTGTTTCTCGTTTCTTGTTGCAAAGGCTCGTTGTTTCAGTCTTTAATTGGTGCAGTTCTATGGAGAGAGAGAGAGAGAGAGAGAGAGAGAGAGAGAGAGAGAGAGAGAGAGAGAGAGAGAGAGATGCCATCTACATAGACCTTTTACCTCTGCAGTCTCATGGCATGCAAAGTAAATGTTTATAAACTGAGAGAGAGAGAGAGAGAGAGAGAGAGAGAGAGAGAGAGAGAGAGAGAGAGAGAGAGAGATTCACATTTGCGTCGTACAAACAAGCATTTGAAATTACGACTTGACTTTACAGAGAGAGGAGGAGGAGGAGAGGAGGAGGAGGAGGAGGAGGAGGAGGGGAGAGAGGAGGAGGAGGAGGAGGAGAGGAGGAGGAGGGGTCTGAAAAGTAAACATAGGACTAGCGCGAGAGCGGTTCGAGGACAAACCTCGAGGACGAACCTCAGTGGGTGCCACTTGATGAGGTGGTCCTGAGTTTATTTTCAGCCAAGATATACCTCAGGAGGTTGACCTAAAAAAAAAAGGGGGGGCGGGGGTGTCAGGATTTTAGCCTTTAAGAGCCAACCATACAAGAAGTGAACCTTGAAGGTTAACCTCGAAGACGGTCCATCTTGAGCATTGCGATGACATTCGATCAAATGAACATCGTTAATGGCTAAAACCCTTGAGAGTGACCTACAAGGGTGAAGTCAGAACCACAAGGATGACTGTGCATCAGGAGCGATTGTAATCTTCAGTAGCTACTTATAACCGCTCCCCCCCCCCCCCCCCCCCCCCCCCCCCCCCCCCCCCCCCCCCCCCCCCCCCCCCCCCCCCCCCCCCTCTTTCTCTCTCTACCTCTCTATCTCTCTCCTCTCTCTCTCTCTCTCTCTCTCTCTCTCTCTCTATGCACTTGGATGAAGTGATTCTTGATAGACTTTTCATATGAGATCAAATCTATTGTATGAATTTTAAAGAAGCTGTAGATTTACTTATCAAAAGAAGATTTCTATTTTTCTTGCATAAAGATGAATGCCATGGTTTCTCTTCATTGATTTATCCATTTATTTCTCTCTTTATTGCTGGGCAGAGGAGGCCGGTAAGTGTATATGCACTTTTGGCACTTAAATTGTTTTGCAATATACCTTAATAAAGTAGGTCTTGTTTTGTTGAGATATTAAAAGTTAGTTGGTTAGTACCTGTGTTATGTAAATATGAATTGGAATGATAATACTTTAGTAGTTAAATGTTTTATTTAAAGATGTTTTGGTAAATATTTGTTCTAATATCTGTTTTAAAATGTATTCAGTTGAATTTGTCGAAATATTAACAGTCAGTTGGTTAATTTGGTGCTTAAAGAAGGCTTGATAAATATTTATGTTCATAGGTTCTGAACATTTTAAAGATAGATTTTTTTTTCTAAATTTGAGTAGGTAATAATATTAATATTCCAGCATATTTATTGGTTGTGGTCTTGTTCCTTATGGATAGGGTTCATCATCTGAATAATAATGATAATAACAATAATAATTTTATTCCAGAATATTATTATCATTCATAGCATTCATATATTTTTTGCAGTCCAGTGGACTCATGAATGATTAAAATCACAAACAACAATATGATTATTCCAGCCTATAAATTGTTTGCGTATAGCGTTATTTATAAACAAATAACCCTTTATAGCATTCGTATATTTTTGCAAAGCATTCTTATCATATTCCCAACTTTATCTTTCCAGCGACAAGGGAGCGCAGATCCAGAAGCACCCCAGGCGACGCTCAGAGGCAAAGTTATCAAATTCGGATGGCTGGAAGGTGTCTTTGTGAGTATATGGCCATTATATCCCAACCCCTTCCGTTCCTTTTGCTGTACCTCCTTTCATATTCCCTCTCTTCCGTCTCACTTTCATTGTGCAACTGCTTTGAGGTGTTTCTCCTGTTACGCCTTCCAAACCTTTTACCGTCAGTTTCTGTTTTAGCACTCACTGACCTCATAAGGGGCTTAACCCCCCACCCTCCCAATCCTACAGTTTCCTACCTGCCCAAGGACACTCCTCCCTCTGTCCTTCATTATCTTGCCACCAACCCCCCCCCCAATAGCACACTCCTTAAAATCACTCCTTGCCCAATGTTTTGGAAGCTCGAAGGAGCAAGGTACCCGTGAGACCATCTTGCTTATATTATTACATAAATAAATATATTTCTATGACATAAAAATGTCCCATTCAGTATTCGTTCAGCTGCTCTGTTGATTTATGGCTTGACAGTGAATTAATTCTAGATTGTGATATTTTGTTTTGTTGTTGAGAAAAACAGAGAAAAAAGCTTCTTAATTTCCACTGTGGTAAAATCACCCAAACTCCGAAAAATGTCTTCTTCCTCTCACCCGTTCATCTCTTACCTGACAGATGAGATGTCTCCTGAACATCTGGGGCGTGATGTTGTTCTGCGTGTCTCCTGGATGGTGGGACAAGCAGGAGTCAGTAAGTACCGAGAGGAAAACATCCATCAATGTGATGGTTTCTGTTATTTTATGGTGATTTTTTTTTTGTTATATTAATTTACATTTCACTAGACCAGTGGTTCTTAGCCAGGAGGGAATTGTGACCAATGTAATTCTTCGTATTACTGGGAATGCCTTTTTCAAGGCAGACGATTTTGGGAAGGGGTGGGGGCCATGGGGTGACATTCTGATATATGTATGATGAAAGGGTGCATGGACCAAAACAGGTTGAGAACCACTGCACTATAGAGTATTCCCAGTGACTAAAATTACTCTTAATTTTCTGAAATGTGGCCATTCTCATCTGCTTAATTTTCTTAACGAAGATCTTTCCAACTATCATGGTAACATGCACACCATATTATCATTAATAATGATTTAAAATACACATAATTTCATTGTTCTTCCCTTAGCTGCAACCTCTTTCATTCTGTATACCATACCTGCGCTCATATTCCCTTTTCTTCCATCTTGCTTTCCATCTTCTCCTAACAACTGTTTCATAGTGCAACTGCTTTGAGGTTTTCCTCCTGTTACACCTTTCAGACCTTCTTTACTCTCAGTTTTCCTTTCAGCGCTGAATGACCTCATAGGTCCTAGTGCTTGGCCTTTGGTCTAAATTTTATGCGCAGCATTCGTATTTCTGTACGTTGTTCTCTAATGTTGTCATTTTTTCTTTCAGTCCAAGCACTGATCATCGTCATAGCTGCAAACCTTGTCACAGTCATAACAACACTCTCTATGTCAGCTGTAGCAACAAATGGTCGGATACAGGCAGGTAAGAAAAAGTCATCGTTATTATAGTAATAACGAGATATGTAAAATCAAACAATATAATCGTCTTCATAAAAGCAGTAGTTTATACCAAACTTTTCATCCTACACAGGAATTTATTTCTTCACTTTCTCCTATCTTGATGGTATCTACACTCAAACTTGTATTACAGTACAAAATGTCCTAGTAATTAAAATATAATTATTTAACCCACCAGGATGGATTAATGTCTCCTTGCCTCTTTGAGGACTTGCACGCCAATAACGGCAAGATTCGTGTGATGCATCTCATTTAAAAGCTTGGTTTTCTTGAAGTCTTCGTATCAGACACCTGGTCGTTAGGTCAGTATTTATTTCAGAAAATTGCAAGTGAAATTAACGAATCCTTCTCATTTTGTTTCAGGTGGTGTCTATTACATGATATCTCGATCACTGGGACCTGAGTTTGGTGGCTCTATAGGTCTTATGTTCACCGTAGCGAACTCCATTGCTGCTGCCACCTACATCATCGGTTTCTGTGATTCACTCAAGGTATGAAAATAACAGATTGTCAGCGAGATGAGGCATTCGAAGGTTTTCGTTCAAAACCTAACGTTTTTTGCCTCATTTTTTGGAAGCAAACGTATGTGGTGAACTGATCCCCTAGCTGTAGCCTCTTATCATTCCTTTTACTGTTCTTCCATTCATATATTTCTTTCTTCCATCTGACTTTCCACCCTCTCAAACAATTATTTCTTAATGCATCTGCAAGGTTTTCCTTCTGTCACACCTTTCAAATCTTCTTACTGTCAGTTTCCGATCCACAGCCTTGTTTTGCTCCCCCTCTAGATCTAGGTTAATGGAGAACATGAAGCAGATACTTCTATTGACCCTCATTCAGAAAAATACTAGTCGGTTCATGGAATACCTTTATGTTTTCAAATGTTATTCAAATCTGAATAGTCTCAGGTATGTTGAACAGTTTCAGTAGGCTCATGGACTGGCTGCTTGGAATTGAATAATTTATGAAAAAGCAGATGACACCACTAAAGCAAGAATGTTCAGTCAGTAATGTGATTGTGGGAGAACTAAGAATTTATGATTTATTGAAAAAAATGAAGTCACCTCCAAAGCTATTGAAGTGCAGCCGTCCTTTTCATTATCATTGAATGTTGCTCTTACAGAATTTTCTTTTCTCTTCTACAGGATATGTTGAAATATGAGTTTAACGGTACAACGATAATCGACGGTGGAGTTAACGATACGAGAGTTGTCGGCACTGTCACTTTGGTTGCGGTGTTAGCTCTTGCTATTGTTGGCATGGATTGGGTCACCAGGGTAAGTGCTGATGTGACTGTAATGCTCATATTGTGCAATGTTTT
>NC_061109.1:80420582-80485582 GCF_015104395.2 Macrobrachium nipponense
GACTGTGTGGATGGATGTGTGAGTGAGTGAGTGACTGGCTCCCTCTTCCCATCTTTTCCTCCTCCTCTACCTGTGGGCAGAGGGCCGCGGTCGTCACTACGCTGGATGAGGACGAGATGCAGGTGAGCTATATGACAGAGCCCCATCCCATCCCTTTCACTAGGGATAGGAGCAGAATATCCACCACTTCCTCCTACAAGGGGGGGAAGTGGATGCCTACAAGAGTCAAAACCCATGACTTTATATTTGCTCCTGTACAGGAACAAGTTCTTACATTGCTGGTACGAAGAGATACGCTTGCCTCTCTCTTAGTACTCGGTCCAGAGGTCTGACCATTGATCCTGCGGTGCACACCCCGATCAATCGGACAGAGGCTTGGATCCCTCCCTCGCTCTTACGACCAGGGAGACTTCCAAGGTTGGGCGAACACCAGTCTGTTCACAAAAGACTCAGATTCCTCCCACCAAGAAGTGAGTCCTTCCTATTGTAAAAGGACCGAAGGTTTGTATGACGTGTCGGAACAAATGACAATTTGTCCAAAATTGCATTTTTCCTAACTATACAAACTGAGGTCCTTTACACACATAGCCCCACCTCATGCCACCCCTCACTCTGCAGTTTTTGCTTGGGCCAAAAGCAAAAGTGATTTGTTTACCTCCCAGTCGCGCGCGCGCGCCTGTCGGACAAGCAGTTAACTACCGAACCCCTTGTTCGAAAGCTTACGACCTATCCAGCTGCCGCTAGTACCTTCCTATTGTAAAAGGACCTCAGGTTTGTATAGTTAGGAAAAATGCAATTTTGGACAAATTGTCATATTTTGGTCTGTCTGTACAGGTGCGTCCGGGCCCTGTGGCTTCGGCTACAGCAGCCCCGGCTCCGCCCTGGATGGCAGATCTTACGTCTGTCCTGAGGAAGCTGACGAAGAAGAGGAGGAAGGTGTCGTCGTCGTCGACTTCATCTTCTTCATCGTCGTCGGCTGCCGCCTCTTCCCCTTCGACTTCTAAGGCTTCACAGCCGAGGAAGAAGAAGGTTGCCTCCTCCCTCCTAAGAAGTCTCCCTCGGGAGCTTCTCGGGACCCGTCTCACCTTGGTGGGACGGGAGGGTTCCTTCCGCTGGTCCTCCTGCTCCTTCGGAAGCGGGGCCCGTCTCTTCTTCCGCAAGGAAGAAGACTACGGCGACCAGAGGGGTACCGGCTAACACCGGTACTTCCTCGCCTGGTGTCAGTGGTTCGGCAACTGCATCAGGGTCCGTCTCGGCCTCTCGTTCGCGGGAGGTACCGAGTGTACGGTCGCCTACCAGCGACCGTGCAGCCAGGAACCAGACCTCTGAACCCGCTCAGCGTCAGATTCACGGCACGGAGCGGAAGACTGGTGACAGCCGCTCACGCGACTCTCACCAGACCAGCTCTCGCTCCCGCGGCGACCAGCTGGCTACCCGGGATGACTTGACGGTCCACGACCGGCCACGGGCTGAGGCTGGGAAGAGGTCCCCCCGTTCGCCGGTGCCAGCCGCGGCTGGAACCAGCGACGTGATGTGCCGTGAGGACAAGCACCGGTCTCACCGTGACAGTGGAGCCTGCAGGTCACTTGACCGTCGCTCTCACAGAGAGTGATCGGGTACGGCAACCAGCACCAGCTCTTCTGACACTCGACATCGGGGCCGCTGTGCTCAGTCCAGCCGTTCTCCACAGCGAGACGGTTCGACCAGGCCTGCAGCTCGATCGCCACCGCGGGTTGACGATCGCCTGCAGCCCTCCAAGCCTGCTGGTTCCTGCCAGCGACGAGGAGGGAGCGTCAGGTCTGCCTCTCCCGTACCTTCAACCTCCTCGGGTTACACCGGGAGGAGCGAGGTATTGAGGAGTGATCGTGAGGGGTGCGCCCCTCATGATCCCACTACGACGCCCTACGTGCCAGGCACGGTTCTTGAACCGGCCAGGACGTATGCGCAAGTGGCTGGAGGAGACCGAGAGGGCTGTCGCTGTTCCCCCTCCTTAGGAGGAAGGTTCTCGGAATATGCTCTTAAGTTCGGAGGGCTAACGTCTTACGAGTCCAGCTTTCGTGCTGATGCTGTGACCTCCGAGATCCAGAGGAACTTTGCCGAGGTTATGGCGCTGATTCGTCAGCACAATGACCTCGGGGAAGGATCGCTGCTCCCACCAGAGAGCCACGTCTCGGCTCGCCCGTCGTTTTTGGGGCCCGAGAGGGAACCCAAATCGACGGTGGGTCTGCCGCGATCGGAGCTTGCCGACTGTGTTGAACCAGGTAGTCTCTCGTCTCTCAGTTCTGGCCGGTCGAACAAGCTACTTCCACATCCTCTACTGCGACAGAGGCGTTTCTACATGTCTTCGGACACCGTATTTGAATACCCCTTTGGTCCTCCTGAGAGGTTTCGACCTCGACGAGGACTAGAATGAGTCGGAGGATGGTATCGGCTCTCTCCTGTCAGGTGTCGATCAGCCCCACCCAGACGACGTTCACAGTGGTGGCAGACCCTTACCTACAGTATGAGTTCGTAACCCTCCTCGGGAAAACGTTTTCTCCTGACGATACGTTTTCCCAGGCTCTGAGAGGCCATGGCTGCTCCTTTTCTTCTCCAACTGCTAGTTCCGCTGGGAAGGCGAGCCAGTATCCAATTCCTCCCCCATTCCCTCTCTCCTTACGGCTACGAGGGAAAGGGGAGGGATCCTACAGAGATTTCTCTGTAAGATCCCACGTTAGGGACTGCGCTACCGGGGGGACCTTCGGGTCCTACCTGACGTAAGCTTCGGTCGTTGAGGAGGGATCCTGCCCCTTTCTCGATTTCTACGGGAATCGAGAGGACCACCAGCCGATATCGTTTGACGAATTCGGTGGGGGTTTCGCAGAGTGCTTAGAATTCTACGGAATTTCTAGCGCACTCAGAGTGTTCGAGTTTTTTACGATCTCCAAACACTTAGGCGAGACCACGGTCCAAAGTGAGCGAGAATCCCCGATAATTGTTACACTATAATCGGGAACCTCGCTTATGCTCGAATTCCTGTAATTTCTAGCATTTGGAAGAAGACTGCTGCTGAAAGAAGAGTATCTCACAGTAGGCGATTAACCTGGAATAGAGAAGAACGGACGGGAACTTCCAGTTTGGCTTGAACTATCGTCTTCGGCATTCTGTTCACCATTGAAGCTTTCCTTTGGGAAAGACTTCTCCTTCACTCTCTTGACTAGAGAACGAAGGCAGTCGATCTCCAATCCTTATTCTCATTCCTCGAGGGGAAAAGAATTTAGGATGGAGGTCGTTTTACAGAACCTACAAATATACTATGTATATTACCCTCGCGACATGATTCTTTTAACAGTTTAATTGTCCGGGGGTAGGCGCATACCGTAGTTAACTCTACGGTTTGTGACCGAGACGAAATGTATCTTAATTGAACTGCAACTCGGGGTTGCCTGCAACCTCCCAGCAGTCATCAGTTTCGATTTTAGATACTTGGTATTGTCAACGACAACACCAAATCACTTTTTGTATTTACCGAAATCCGTTTCGTTTAAATATAATTGCTCGAGCGTATTCTTTATGCTCGATGGATCTAGCTGAACGCATTTTTTCGTGGAAGGGATTACCTGGCAACTCAGGATGACGAGTCACCGAGAGCTACTGCGTATTGAACTGCCTTATAGCAGCTCAGTATCAGCTAGGTCTCCGAGATGCACGGTCGGTTACGTCTCTCTCTCCCCTGGTTTGATTGACTACCGAACCGTATCTCTACCCAACAATCATGGACTTAGGTCTCTGATTAACGGGGATTCTCGCAATAATGAAGGACTATCTACTGCTGTGAAGCTCGATTTCATCGCCTTCGATATTGCGAGAATTTTCAACAGAGATATCTCTTGGACTCTTTCATCTTTCTGTTTACCGCACGGTAACAGAAGTCTGTACTAGTCTCCCGCTGCATTGCACCGCGATAATGGCGAATGATTTTTTGGCAGACATCTGAGTTTGTCTTCAAAATATCTCGTATTCGCAGGTGTGCAATTATGCATTGTTCGCCCCGAATTAACAGATGGTGTCAGAAAGACATCGCCTACTCTCCGACCTGACAGCTCTACTTCCAAATGTTTCAGCCCATGAGAAGCAGTTCTTCAGGCAGTATTTCCCTGTGTCTTCATTACTGAAAAGCGCTCCGCTTTCATTGCAACTACGATCCTCACTGGACAGCAATGAATAGCGGTTAGCATTCTCAGTCTTTGTAGCACAGGTTCAGAATCTTGAGAATCCTTCTCTCGATTCAGCTGTGAAGACGTAGGCTGTACACCTTCGTCTTCAACGACACATAGTGTTGTTTTCTCCTTAGCTGAGAGTCAACTATACTATGAGATATCTTGCCATCAGGGACCTCGGTCTCTAGAAGGCAATTGACTTTCGCCTGTTGGGCACATACCTTAAGAGAATCATCACCTCGCCGTCTGGCATCGGTGGACGAACAAATTATTTGTTTAGTCTTGGCATAACCCTTTTAAGGCGAAGGTCCACGTGACTTGTCGGGTGCTTGGACAACTTGCCTCCTACCGAACGCAGTCAGTCGGCAGCTGTCAGAGCGCCCAAGTCAGTTACGAACTTCGCTGTGGACTTAGTTCGGTTGTTCCATAACAGTCTTTTCTTCGTCCTAACGGCTTGTCAACAGTACCCATACCATCGACACCCACCATTGAGTGTCGGTGTCCTATCCACTACCGAGAAGAAGAACTTCAATGCATGGGGATAGGAGAATGTGAGACACTTCGCTGCAGACGGATAGACCAGTATGGGTACAGGACATCACCGACGTCGAGAAGATGGTCATACGACCATTCCCTTCTTTTCCTCTGAGGTAATTGCATGACTTTTCCTGCGAAGTCAAGCATCCAGGGGATGGGGATTCGTGACGCTCGATTTCGTACCGAACTTCGTAGCGAAGACTCAGAACTCTTCGGTTCCTGACGATCGGTTAGAGTCCTTCACAATCCCCTCCCTAATGGACTTTCACCGCCTTCGATGCGAAGAGATGCTGCTTTGTCCTGTGAAAGCGCGACCTCGCGCTTTCTGAGAACTCGACATCCCAGGCTGAGTGTTGAAGACTCTTCGTCAGCACCAAGATGACCTAGAAGACACTTCCTCGAGTTACACAAGAAGTTCTCTGTGGCGCAGGTACTGAAGGCAGGGGTCTGGTACAACCAGACCACTGGCACCTCCTTCTACCTTCGGGATATTGCCCACAGGTCCTTGGATCGTTTTCCTTGGGACCCGTGGTGGCTGCTCAACACGTTGTGTAGCTAACCCAGACCCTAGCAGGCTGAACAACATCGAGTCCTGGTGTGACTGTAAGAATAGATAAGTGAATGAGAGAGTGACTGGCTTCTCTTCCTATCTTTTTCTCCCCTCTACCTGTGGGTAGAGGGATACGGTCATCACCTTGCTGGATAAGGACGAGATGCAGGTGAGCTACTCGACAGAGCCCCATCCTATCCCTTTCACTAGGGATGGGAGCGAATATCCACCACTTCCTCCTACAAGGGGGGGGAAGTGGATGCCAACAAGAGACAAACCATAACTTTATGTTGCCTCTTGCAAATAGGAACTTGTTCTTGCTTGCTGGTACGAAGAGATACGCTTGCCTCTCTCTTAGTACTTGGTCCAGAGGTCTGACCATTGATCCTGCGGTGCACACCCCGATCAATCGGACAGAGGCTTGGATCCCTCCCTCGCTCTTACGACCAGGGAGGCATTCCATGGTTGAGCGAACACCAGTCTGTTCACAAAAGACTCAGATTCCTCCCACCAAGAAGTGAGTCTTCCTATTGTAAAAGGACCGAAGGTTTGTATGCCGTGTCGGAACAAATGACAATTTGTCCAAAATTGCATTTTTCCTAACTATACAAACCTGAGGTCCTTTTACACATAGTCCCACCTCATGCCACCCCACCCTCACTCTGCAGTTTTTGCTTGGGGCCAAAAGCAAAAGTGATTGTTTACCTCCCAGTCGTCGCACGCGCGCGCCTGTCGGACAAGCAGTTAACTACCGAACCCCTTGTTCGAAAGCTTACGACCTATCCAGCTGCCGCTAGTAACCTTCCTATTGTAAAAGGACCTCAGGTTTGTATAGTTAGGAAAAATGCAATTTTGGACAAATTATCATTTTAGATTGAACTTTTGTCTTCGGGGTTTTTCAATGTTTACTATTGAAGCTTTCCTTAGGGGAAGACTTCTCCTTTACTCTCTTGACTAGAGAAGGAAAGGTGTAGATTTCCAATCCGTATTTTCATTTTTCGAAGGGAAAAGAATTAGAATGGAGGTCGTTTGTACAGAAGCCTACAAATATACGACGAATATTACCCTCGAGACATAATTCTGTTAAGCAGTTGCATTGTCCAGGTGGCAGTCGCATACCGTAGTTAATTCTACGGTCTGTGACCGAGACGACTTGGGTCTTAATAGAACTGCAACTCGGGACTGTCTATCTTCCCAGGAGTTACCAGTTTCGATTCTAAAATACTATGGTATGGTCACGACAAAACCACCTCAGTTTTTTGTATTTACTGAAATCCGTTTCGTTTAAATATAATTGCTCGAGCATAATAGATTCCTTTTTCTTTTAACGCTCGATTATTCTACCTGAACACATTCCTTAGAGGAATGAATTACCTGGCAACTCAGGATAGCGAATGAGCAATAACTGATTAGACCGAGACTACAGATTCGGCAACCCAGTACCAGCTGGTTCTCCGAGATGCACTGTCATATTATGTCTCTCTCCCCTACAATGATTGACTACCGAACCTGTTCTCTGTACAACAATATCAGACTTAGGTCTCTTTTTAACGGGGATTCTCGCATACATGTATGACATCTTCGGCATCCCCTTGGATATTGCGAGAATTTTCAACATATATATATTCTGGACTTTTTCATCTTGACGTTTACCGCACAGTAACAGAAGTCTTTACTACTCTCCCGCTGTATCGCATTGCGATAATGCAGAATGTCTCTTCAGACTTCTGAGTTTGTGTGCAAAATAATCTCGTATTCGATGGAGTGCAATTGTTCGTTGTTCACCCCGAATTGACAGATATATACGGAAGACATCACCTTCTCCCCAAACTGCCAGCTCTATTTCCAATTGATCAGCCCATGAGAAGTATAACTTCCCTGTATTTCCATTACTGGAAACTGCCCCGCTTTCATTGCAACTACAACCCCTCACCTTACAGCAATGAAATCGCTGTTAGCGTTTTCAGTCCTTTGTAAGCGGAGGTATGGAACCTTGAGAATCCTTCTCTCGATTCGACTGTAAAGACATAGGTTGCATTCATTCTCCACCTTCGTCTTCAATGAAACAGTGTTGTTTGCTTCTTAGCTGGGATTCATCTACTAGGGGAATGTCTTGCCATAAAGGACCTCGGTCTCTAAAGGGCAATTGACTTGGTCCTATTGGGCACATGACTTAAGAGAATCATCACCTCGTTAAGGGATTCACTACCTCACTGTCCAGCACCAGTGACAAACAAATAGATAATTTGTATTGTCTATCGGCATAACCCTTTTTTAAAAAGACAAAAAATCATGTGACTTGCTCGGATGCTATGACTCTACGCCACCGAACGCAGTCGATAAACAGATCTCAGAACACCCGAGTCAGTTACGATCTACGCTGTAGACTTAGTAGGTTGTTCCAGATAAATCATTACTTCATCCTAATAGATTGTCCCAGCAACCATATCATGGACATCAGCCATGGAGTGTCACTGTCCTGTTCATTGCCGAGAAGAAGAGTCTTCGCTGCAAGGGGATAGGACAATAAGAGACTCTTCGCTGCAGACTGTAAGACAAGTCGTAACATTTCGACCTCGACCATTAAGCGATACATAAACATGTTCGGAGAGGTTTTCATTGACAGGAACTTAGACGTGTCTGAATATAAAGATCTCCAAGATCTTCATAGACCCTTCGACATGACTAAAGAAAGACTACAGTCCCCTCCAGCATAGAATCTGGACGTAGTCCTGAAGTTTCTCATGAGTGATAGGTTCAAACCTTTACAGGAAACATCATTTAAGGACCTCACCGTATAAAACTCTCTTCTTAGTTGGTCGAGCTACAGCGAAAAGAGTCAGTGAAATCCATGCCTTCAGCAAAGCTGTTGGGTTCAGACAGGGTAATGCTATCTGCTCTCTACAACTGGAATTTCTAGCGAAGAACGAACGCCCTTCTCTGCCCTGGCCCAAATCGTTCGAGATTCCAAACCTGTCGGAGCTCACAGGTAAGGAATTAGAGAGAGTTCTTTGTCAGGTAAGGGTCCTGAAGCATTACCTAGAAAGAACGAAGCAATTATGTGCCATTCAGAGGGGCTTGAGTGTTTTGTCGGAAAGCCCTCTCTGCAAATGTCCCTTTTTCATTAAGAACCTTATAAGGGAAGCTCATTCAGAATATAGTGAGGCAGATCTCAAACTGTTGAAGATCAAAGCACATGAAGTTAGAACAGTGACAACATCTGTAGCTTTCAGACAGATCAGGTCTTTACAGAGTATAATGGACTCTACTTTCTGCAGAAGTAAGTCATGTTTTGCCTCGCACTATTTGAAACATGTGCAGACTCTTTATGAAGACTGTTGCACTTTGGGACCATTCGTAACAGCGAATGCAGTATTGGGAGAAGGAGCTACCCCTACAATCCCATAACCTAATACCTTTTTCCTTCCTTGGAACTGTTGAATTTTTATGGTTGTTTGTGGAGACTGGACGCAGGCTTCCACAACCATTGATTTTCAGTCAGGTGGTCATTTTGTTCCTTGGTAGCGCCCGGAACAAAGGTATTAGATGAGGTCCTGTCACATAGAGGTTATGCACCGGTTGACAGCTCCTTGAGGTCTTCAGCCCCCACTGGGTGGGGGATCGCTGGATCTCTTAAGGAAAGCAGACATAATGAGGCACGAGATTATTAAAGTCAGCTTCCTTAAACAGGTACGAACCCATATTTGTTTGTTTATTAACTCTATGTCAATTCCAACGATGTTGGCTGTCTCTGACCCTCCACCAAAGGTGTCAATCAGCTATATATATATAACTACCAGGTAAGTTAGATGTTTAAAAATGATATTTTCATATTAAAATAAATTTTTGAACATACTTACCTGGTAGTTATATATATAATTTAATTCCCACCCTCCTCCCCTCTAGAGACTAGGGGCATGGAAGATCTGAGATAGTTGGAATGGTTCCAGGTACCTGGATAGAGGCGCACAGGTGTACACCTGACTACCCAATCGGCGATTGCCGCGAGTTTTGAATTCTGCCGTGACGTCACAGGGACTTGAGCTATATATATATATAACTACCAGGTAAGTATGTTCAAAAATTTATTTTAATATGAAAATATAATTTTCGACAAATTTTTATTCTCTCTCTCTCTCTCTCTCTCTCTCTCTCTCTCTCTCTCTCTCTCTCATCTCTCTCTCTCTCTCTCTCTCTAGTTCCAGGAATTTATTTCTGGTGATTAGAAATTCATTTCTCGATATAATGTGGTTCGGATCCCACAATAACCGTTAGGTCCTGTTGCTAGATGACCAATTGGTTCCTAGCCACATAAAAATGTCTAATTCTTCGGGCCAGCCCAAGGAGAACTGTTAATTAGCTCAGTGGTCTGGTTAAACTAAGATATACTTAACTTTCTCTCTTTCTCTCTCTCTCTCTCTCTCTCCCATATGATTGAAAGATTTAAATGACGATTTAGGTAGTTCTCTTCCAGATATCAGTTGCATGAGGATATAAACAAAAGTGTCTTAGTTTTATTCATGGCAATGTTGACTCGAGTGCAGTTTGACATTATAAAAGTAAATTTTACCAGCGCTTAAAGAATTGGCTGTTAACTTTGTAAGCTAGTAAATATTGTTTTACATTTTATGGTTTTTATGATTAAAATTTGCTATTAATGGAATGTCTTGCCTCAAGCATTTAATGATTTGTTTGTAAAAGAGTTCTTAAAACATTTGTCATATCCATCATATCCCTAAAAACAATGTTCGTACATACACTGACAGTACTATAGTTTATTGATATACGAAAAGCCCTTTGTATTCTGAACTGTGCATGTCATTGTATTGCCGTCTTTTTCAGGCTGAGCTCAGGAGGTAAAAGTTCAACCGAAGAAGTCAAATTTGACGGTTGTGAAGAACAGATAAAAAAAAAATCAGGTGACAGTGGTGAAAGGAAAGTTAAAAGTGAAAAGACACTGACGTGAACCATGATAAATATCGTTACTCTTCTGAAAAGAAAGAGATATTGATTCGAATCTTGAGAAAAGTAAAACGGAAAGAAAGGTGACGATGGTAAAGATAAATCAGAGCCTTGGTGGCCATGGCTTTTGAAGCGCATGGAATTGACCTTCCCGATGTTCAAGAACAGAGCATGGAGGAGTCGCAGGATTCGAGCGAAGATGAAAAAATGGGTGATAGCGGTTGCGTCCCAAGGAGGCAAGTCAATATCAGAGATCAGGTAGAAGCTGCTGCTTCTAAAGTAGTGTTTCAGAGTGGATACGTATTCCATGAAGAACTAGGTCTTTATTATGACCAAACCAAGTGGTTATTACTATAATTCTGTAAGTAACACAAGGAAATGCCTTTTGTGTTTGTATTTTTATATCTACGTATTCTATGCATGGCATTGTGTATGATAATCCCATCTGAACAAGCAGTTGTAAATTGTATAAGACAGTTTTATACATTCAACTTCCCTGCCAGATATATACTTAGCTATAGACTCGTCGTCCCCTACAGAATTTTCAAATTTCGCGGCACACGCTACCGGTAGGTCAGTGATCTACCTCTGCCCTGGGTGGCAGGACTAGGAACCATTCCCGTTTTCTAAATCAGAAATTCTTCTGTCGCCGTCCGGACCGTCAACATTGTTGTTGGTTCCTCTCGATTGGTTTTTTCTTTTTTCACCGCAATTGATCTTCTTGACCGCGACTTTTGGTGACATATCTGGATTGTTGGATTGGCATACGCTTTTGTGGACTGTTTTTTTGTGGACTTGATTTTTGGATTTTTCTTTAAAATGTCTGACGCTGGAATGGTTGTGAGAACGTTGTGTGAATGTAGGCTGTAAGGTGAGGTTGCCGAAAGCTTCGGTAGACCCTCACACTGTATGCAAGGGTTGCAGGAGTATGAATGTTCTTTCACTAATTACTTGCAAGGAATGTGAGAATTTGAGTGAGAATGAATGGAAGAATCTAACTAATTATTTGAAAAAGTTTAGAAAGAGAAAGAGTGAGGAAGGCTTCTTCTAGAAGTTTAAGTAGTTTGAGATCTAATGAACTAATTCCTAGCTTGGATCTTCCCCAAGGGTAAGTATTGCTACTTCTTCCATTTCAGCCCCTTCTCCTATTGCAGAACCTGTAGATTCAGCGAAAGAACTTGCGGTTCTAAAAGCAGCCTTCAAGTTAATGGAAAACAAAATGGCTGCCCTGCAAGGTAAGGCTAGTGATTTTCACTTATATAACTTACCCGGTGGTTACATATAGCTGTCGTCTCCTGACGTCACGGCAGAATTTGAAATTCGCGGTAGCGCTAATGGTTTGACAGGTGATCCCTCTACTCCCGCCCTCTACCGGGTACCGGGAACCATTCCAACCATAAAGCAGAAGTTTTCCTGCTGTCGGAACCGGTTAACACGGTACCATAATCTGCTGTTTGGAATTTGGATTTGATCATCTTGGTTTTCTCCTTTTGGTGATGTACCTTGAGTTTACTGATCTTTTGCTAGCGCTATATTTTTGTTATTTTGGTTTTTGATATTGTTTGTCCCTTTTAGGAATTATTTTGAATTCTTCACGATGTCTGACAACCAGCTCTGTTCAGTATAGGGTGTGTAGTAGTGGTGTAAGACTATACTTCTTAAAGCTTCACTTGATCCTCATTCTCACTTGTGTTAGTTGTAGGGTGACGTGAATGTTCTTTTGAGAATACGTGTGAAGAATGTAAGTCTCTAACATCTCAGGAGTGGAAGGCACTGGGAAAGTATATGAGAAAGTTAGAAAAAGATAGAATCAGAAAGGCTTCACAGAGATCTTCTTCTAAGTTTGTGAGTAGCCAGGATATTCCTCTGAATTCTGTTAATCCTGTTCCTATTAACCCCGTAGTGGTTGCTCCTGCCCTCGAATCTGTATCTCCCGATCCCGATCCCGTGTCAGTATTACGAGCCGATATGGACTCGAAATTTGTCTCTTTCCTCACCACTATGCAGAAAATGGGTGAGACAGTGCAAGAAGTGGTAGTTAAGTGTGATAAATTACTTAGTGCAAGTGTAGTGGAGGAGTGGTTGTTCGGGCCCGTTCGTTCTCCTAGTCTAGGCCCCTGTCAACTCCCCAGATCCTGGGAGGAGGCATGCCGAAAACCGAAGGGATGGCGAGCGGGATCTGCTCCCGCCCACCCCCCAAGCAGCCGCCCCCTCAAGCAATCCTGTAGCCGTATCCCAGGATGCTGTAGCTCACCATTGGAAAGGTGTTGCGAGGAAGTGTTTTTCGTCAAGCGACTCTAGTTCAGATGTTTCCTCTTATAGAGGTTGGCGTAATAAGACTTCTAGACCGCTAGACCGCTGAAAAGGTCTCGCGATGTTTCGCCTGCTGCGGTCCCAAGAAGGTGCAGCTGCCGAACCTTTCTTGTAGTTTTTGGGAGGAGGCCTGAAGCTTTTTCTCCGGCGGGTTTCGATTTATCGCCCTTCTCTCATAGAAGTGGAGAAGCCAACGAACACGCACACTCCTTCGGAGCCTTCTCCAGAGCCTCCTCAAGCGATAACTCCTGCGGCTCCAGACGTGTTTGTGGATCATCCTTCTACACCTCCCGCGCCTTCTACGTCCGGTGGAATCCTCACCTTCGGTGTTTGAACAAGATGATGCCAAGTTAGGCAGTATCTTGGAGCTTTTTGGCAAGTCTCTTTCGTCCCCGAATGCGCTCCCACCGACCGCCTTACATCTTCCGCCAGACTACTGTGCAGTCCTCTTCGCAGGCTCCTTTGCAGTCGCCTCTTCAGGCTCAGACTCTCCATGTGACTCCTCTTCAGACGCCACTTCAGGCGCCTGGTCGGACTCCTTTCCTGACTCGGTCTATGGGCTCCGGGGCCACGTCAGGCTCTCGCTCGAGCGCCAGCTTCAGCCGCCAACGCAGCCGCCAGCTCAGCCGCCCGGATACGTCTCAGTACTAGGCTGCAGACGTCTTCTCCTGCTTTCTCACACCCTCCTCGGACGCATCAGGGTGTTGACTTCGCCGAACAGGATTCCTCTTCCGATGGAATGTTCGCCAGTTTTCGTCGAAGGAACGCTTCGGATTTGGAGGAAGAAGGAAGAAGGACTTACAAAAAAGAAAAAAAGACAAGCGTTTGTCGGGGTATAAACTCCTTTTACGATCCTTCGTTGTTACAACTTTGGAATTCTTCTTTTGCGCCTTCCGTTCCAGTTTCTCCTAGTTCGCAGTGGAAAAAGGACAGTAAGCCTGACTCCTCGTCCTCGTTCACGGTGCGTCTCGTCCTCTCGATTTCGGCTAAGAAAGCTATCAAGAAAGTTAACGCTTGGCTTTTTGGAGAAGAGGAAACACGGAAAATGTTTTTTGTCTTCCCCCGCCTTCGAGACTTTCGTCAAGGAGCCGTGTCTGGTATGACACTGGAGAAGTTTTTTCCCTGGGTGTGACTGCCATCCGCTCAGGGAGACTTTTCTAGTCCTCGTGGACTCTTCCCGCAGAGCAGCCCTTAATACTGCTACGATTTTCTTTTCAACAAATGAACTGGAGCATCTTTGCAAGAGTGTTTTTCCGTGTTTTCGAAGTTGTTAGCTTCCTGGATTGGGCCATTGCTTTGCTGGCCAGGAAAGTCAAGTCATTTGGACTTTCGGAGGAGCAGGTTGAAGGATTTTGCCTCGGTACTGGATTGTATCGATAAAGGCATCTGTGATGAGCTTCGGAGCTCGCTGCCGAATTTCGCCTCTGGAGTGTTGAAGAAGAGACAGCTTTGGTGCTCCTTCTTGCCGAAAGGGTTTCATCGAACCAGAAGTCTGCCTTGCTCTTCTCTCCTTTGGACAGAACACCTTTTTCCGCAAGAGATTGTGAGCGAGATTGCTCAATCTTTAACACAGAAAGCGCCCGACCCAGGATCTTTTTTTTATCACAGTCAGTGAAGAAGCCCAGGAAGATAGCTCCGGTTCTTTCTGCTTCTCGGAGTGCTCCCTCCACGGAAGCTCCTAAACCACCATTTCGAGGGAGAGCTCCCGTTCGATCTTCCTCCAGTTTCGTGGGAGAGTAGAGCCTCTTCTAAAACCATCTCTCTTCATCAAGAAGTAGGCCCGTAGTCCTCCACACAGCAGTAGCCCAGCTTATTACACCTTTTCTGGCAGACCTGGTTTCATCTCGGGAGCGGATCCTTGGACGGTCCAGTCCTAAGGAAGGATACACCCATTCCGTTCATCAAGCACCCCCCTCTCACAGAATTTCCTGTGAATTTGTCAGCCTACTCGGAGAAACTCCGAAAAATTTGCTGCCCTCCATCAAGAAGTTCTCGCCTTACTGGCAAAGAGGGCCATAGAGTTAGTGGACTCTCCGCAGGAACCAGGATTTTACAATCGCCTTTTCCTGGTAAAGAAGGCCACGGGGGGTTGGAGACCGGTGTTGGACGTCAGTGCCCTGAACGTCTTTGTCCTGAAGACGAAGTTTTCTATGGAAACAACCCAATCGGTATTAGCAGCGCTTCATCCTGGAGATTGGATGGTTTCCATAGACCTTCGGGACGCTTATTTTCATATTCCGATTCATTCGGAATCGAGAAGATTCCTGAGATTCGTGTTCCAGGGCCGCATTTATCAGTTCAGGGCCCTCTGCGTTCGGCTGTCGACAGCTCCACAAGTGTTCACCAGAGTTCTGTCGTCCAGTAGCAAAGTGGCTTCATCTAGACGGGATACGAATATCCATGTATCTAGACGATTTGGCTCTCAGGGCAAGGTCCAGACAGAAGTGTGTGGAGGACCTACAAAAGACTTTAAGGATGACGGAAAGCCTAGGTTTGTTAGTAAACAAGGAAAAGTCATGTCTCACTCCTTCTCAGGAGATAGTTTATTTAGGAGTGAGACTGAATTCAGTTCTTTTTTCAGGCTTTTCCGTCTCGCCAAAGGATCGACTCTTGCCTGAACAAATAGACGAATTTCTCGTCAGACAAACTTGCTCGGGCGAATCAGTGGATGAGCCTTTTAGGAAACCTTGGCTTCAATAGAGCTATTTGTAATGTCTGGGCAGGCTCAACATGACCACCACTTCAATTTTACTTGAAGCAGAAGTGGCAAAGGAAGAAGTTCCCAGACTCCTCGTGTTCCCCCATCTCGGAAAGGAATCAAACAGGACCTACTTTGGTGGAAATCAGAAAGAAGGCTAGAGGAAGGCTTGTCTCTAAGCCAGTTGAGCCCCAACCTTACGCTTTTGTCAGACGCATCAGACAAAGGGTGGGGAGCTACTCTGGGGAGAAAGGAAGTGTCGGGACTTTGGCAGATTCATCAGAGAAGCTGGCACATAAATCTAAAAAGAGTTGAAGGCGATTCATTTGGCTCTAATGCACTTCAAGACAGAGGTAAGAGGGAAGTAGTGCTGGTTCAAGCAGACAACACCACGGCTCTCTCTTACATAAAAAAACAGGGGGGGAGGGGACACTCGTTCTCTCTGTGCGAGGCGGCGAGAGACCTACTCATTTGGGCGAAAGAGAACAAGGTTGTCTTTGAGCACAAGATTTATTCAAGGCTCTGAAGAATGTAAAGGCGGCACATTCTCAGCAGGAGAGGACAAGTCCTCTCCACAGAGTCGGACGTTACATCCTCAAATATGCAAAGAAGCTTTGGGGGGATTTGGGGATGTCTCAGTTGGATCTCTTCACCACAACAAGACAGCATCGTCTACCACTGTATTTGCTCCCCAGTTCCAGACAAGAGGCGTTTACAGTGGATGCCCATGCTTTCTGGACTGGTCAAAACAAATCTGGTTGGATCTGTATGCCTTTTCCCCCTTTTCAAAAAATGCTTTAAGATTAGTTTCTGGGCAAAGTTCAGAGGTCATCAGAACGCCCCTCAGGATGACTCTGATAGCCCCCTTTTGGCCTGGGCAGGGAATGGGTTTCCGGATCTTTCTACTGCTTGTTGACGGACCTTTCCGAGAGAGTACCGTTTAAGGAAGGATCTAACTCACAGACAGCCCCACTTTTCTGAGGTTCCATCACAACTTGTCCGCTCTTCGACTAGTCCGCATTCAGAACTGTCGAGCATCTCCTCAGAAAGACGAGGATTTTTTCAAAGAGAGTTCTTCAAGGGTTCTATTGCTAGACCCAGAAGGAGAATCCTCTGATCAAGTTTTTGTACAAGCTAAGTGGGTCCCCAATTCAGAGCTTGGTGCAAGAAGAAGGAACTTTCGTCTTCTAAGACCTCTATAGCCTCAGTTAGCTAACTTCCTTCTTTTTCTCGTGAGAATAAGAAGCTTTCTACCCAGACGATTAGGGGTTATAGAGCTATGTTGTCTTCTGTGTTTCAGACATCGAGGATTAGACATTTTCTAATAATCAAGACCCTCTCAGACCTGATTCGTTCCTTTGATACGACCAAGACAAAGGAGTCAAGAACAGTAGTGCTTGGAACCTGGATGTAGTTGTTAAATGGCTGATGTCAGATAGATTCGAACCGATCTCCTCTAGTTCTTTTAGAGATCTGACCAGGAATACCCTTTTTCTTTGTGCTTTAGCATCAGCTAGAAGAAATCAGTGAGCTGCATGCTATTGATAAAGAGAGTTGGATTCGCTAAGGCAATGCCATTGGCTCATCAATGCTGGGGTTTTTGGCTAAGAATGAAAATCCCTCCACCGTCCTTGGCCTCGTTCTTTCTCTATAAGAACATTTCCAGAGTTAGTGGGGCCTAATGAGCCCTGAATGTCTTCTCTTTGTCCAGTGAGACCACTTAGACATTATGTGCAAAGGACCAAAGGTATAAGAGGTAAGAGTGATAACCTGTGGTGTTCAGTGAAAGATCCTTCTCGTCCTCTTTCTAAACAAAAATGCGCTCTCCTTTTTCTTTTTAAGGAATTTGATTTCTGAGGCACACGACAATGTCAGGACCTCAGATATCAAAGTGTTTAAAGTCAAAGCTCATGAAAATTAGAGCAGTGTCTATGTCTATGGCCTTTAGACGTAATCTGTCTTTGAAAGACATTATTAAATCTACATGGGAGAAAGCAATTTCTGTCTTCGCATCATTATCGACAGATTTGCAAACCACATATGAAAATTTGGCAGTAACATTGGGGCCATTCATTGTGACTGACACGGTATTGGGTGATGAGAGAGAATGTATCCCATCCCTCACTTACTTTTCTCCTTGATTCTTATGTTTTTTGTATTTTTAAGGTTGTCTGAAGATACAGGGAGTTTTTTGAGTATCTTTTCAGTCTTTTTAATGTCTGGTGTTATTTCTTAAACGGTTGTGGTGATCCCTCGTTTTCATTGTATTTTGTGGTGTTTGTACTGCGCCCTGAGCAGGGGCATTATAGGTCTTGTCCGTACGGTCACGTCCTCAAACGGTCAAGTACTTATTATGTGTCCGATGCACGGATCCATATACCTGTCGGTACAATAAAGGCCAGCAGGACTACAGAGGCAGTAACTACTGAGTCAGCGTCTTTAAAGGGTAAGGAAACTATATCTTCGGATAATTCCAACAGTTATTATTTTAGCTGCCATTGTCCCACCACCTAAATGTCAATCAGCCTATATGTAACCACCGGGTAAGTTATATAAGTGAAAATGACATTTTTATAATATATAAAGTTTCACTTATACTTACCCGGTGGTTACATAAACGAAGCCCGCCCTCCTCCCCTCATATGGACAGGTAGGGGCATGAAACTTCTGATTTATGGTTGGAATGGTTCCCGGTACCGGTAGAGGGGCGGGAGTAGATGGGATCACTGTCAAAAACCATTAGCGCTACCGCGAATTTCAAATTTCGCCGTGATTTGTCAGGAGACAGCTATATGTAACCACCGGGTAAGTATAAGTGAAACTTTATATTTTATTATAAAAATGTCATTTTTCAGTGACATTGATGTGAGTGTCCCCAGTGTAGTGGAGGGGGCATCTGGTCGGCTCCGCAACGCTCCTAGTCTAGACCTCTTCCAAGCTCACATGCCCAGAGGGAAGGGAAATGTCGAAAAAACCGAAAGGAGGGTTGTGGAGAATCCCACAACGATCAGGTGTCCCTTCGGCGGTTTTCTGTGACATTCCCCCAGACTGCCAGGATCGCTATTGATAAAAAAAGCGTCCTGCGTGATTGTTTTCTTCGTCGGGGATCTTCGTCTTCCGAGACGTGATTGGAGGGATTCCAAGATCGCTCGCGACCACTGAAGAGGAGCTTTGGGAAGCTCCGACTATTGACCTCGAGCCCGGAAAACTTCCCTGAGGAGGTCTCCTTCGGGGAGTTAAGAAAGGCAAAATAAAAGAGCCATTCTCGTCACCAGAGTTAGAAGGAGTCAGGAGGTGGTAGGCCATGGACTCCATCCCCCCCCTCCCTCCTTCTCCTCCCTCCCGAAGAGGCTAAAGAGGATGTTTACTAAAGAGGTTCTGGTTTATCCATGCAGGAGCAGATATCGTCTTTATTAGGAGTTGCTTTCAAAGGAGGCCTCCTAGAAGGAAAGACACTTCCCTTCCTATCAAAAGGTCCTCCAGACGTGTGGAGGGGTACCCTGCCGACCAGGATCGATGCTCCTACTCGAAGGTGAGGGGCTTCTAGTAAGGAAATGTGGAGTCAACCTTATAACGAGTGAGCCGATCAGGCGTCTGGCAGGCCTAGGAGTGAGGAGTCACCCAGGAGGCGGGAGGGCCAAGAACCAGGAGCGAAGAGTCTCCCAGCAGGCAGGAGCCAAGAGCCAGGAGTGAGAAGTACCCAGGCAAGAGGCAGGAGCCAAGGAGGCAAAGAGCAGGAGTCAGGAGTCAAGAGTCAGGAGTCAGGAGGCAGGAGTCAGGAGTCAGGAGTCAGGAGTCAGGAGTCAGGAGGCAGGAGTCAGGAGCCAGGAGGCAGGAGTCAGGAGTCAAAGAGTCAGAGCCAGTAGGGCAGGAGTCGGAGTTCTTCCATGAGGCAATTATACGAATAGACCCATTTCTGGAATTTATTGAACTCTTCTCCAAACAGAAGCTCCTCTCCTTCAGATCGTAGGGGAGGTCTTGGAAAAGACTCTTTCCTCCCCCCCCAAACCAAACGAGAGTTTCTCCTTCGTCTGATCGAGGTTTGACGATTTGTTTTCTGATGACGAGCTTCCTGCAAATGAAGGACTCTCAAACTATAAGATCTTAGCCTCCTTGTTACTACAAGAGTTTGGAGACTCTCTTAGTCGGCGGCTCCTCTTCTCCTCCGTTCTCTCTTTTCGAGCTCGGCTACTGTGAAATCCCTCGGCCTTTCTGAAAATGAAACCTGCGATTTCAATGAAGAAGGCCCTCCAATCTTTAGATTCTTGGTCTGGGGCACTAAGAAAGAGTGGGAAAAGACAGTATCTGCATTTGCCTCCTTTCCAAACTCCATTGGGAAAGAGAAAGTATTTGGTACGGGACAGGGAGAGACTATGGGTCTTTCTCTTCCTGCATCGGCAGATTGCGGGACTTTGCCAATTTAGTGGATGCCTCCAGACGTCACTCTGTAGGATCGGTTCCGATCTCCGTGGAGCATTTTCGAGGTTGAACCACTTTCTAAAGGGACTTTTCGTCACTTTAGAGGGTGTTTCAATTTTTCTGGATTGGTCACTCGGAGTTCTGGCTAATAATCTAAAGACCCGGTAGTTCTAAGAACCCAGAGAGATTCTCCATAGCGTCCTGTCTGCAATGGACAAGGGCAGTACAGACGGTTTCGGGAGAAGTTTTTGCTTCCCTATTTGGTTTGCTGGTCTTCTGAAAAGAAGAGCATTCTATGAGGATCCCTGTTATCAAAAAGCGGTTTCTCTTCCGAGCCAGAGGGACAGCGTTATGTTCGCCCCTCTGTCAGATCATCTGTTCTCTCAGTTAGTGGGGGGAAGGATATATCCTCGCTCGCTAACTGAGAAGGCGACACAAAGACCTACTTGTACAAAAAACACCTCCAAGAAGAGTCGGTCCCTGTAGTGTCTACGATAAAAAAGGACTCTCGTCCTCCTCAGCAGCCCTTTCGTGAGGGGTTGCAGCGGCTCGTCCCCCCTGCCAGAAAGAAGAGCTCTGATAAGAGAGGAAGGTCTTCCTTCAGACCTTTCAAGAAGACAAAATGACTTGGATGATCCTTCAAGCACCAGTGGGCGCCCAGACTCCTGAACTTTGCAGGAGTCCTGGGCAAAAAAGGGGAGCCGACCCTTGGTCAGTTTCAGTCCGAAAGAAAGGATACGTAATCCCCTTCGAGGACAGTCCTCCCCTAACATCTACGCCTCGGGAACTGTCAGCGAGGTACAGAGACCCTGTATGAGAAAGACTCCTTCAAATGGTAGAGCAAATGTGGGAAAAAAGGAGGCATCGAACTTGTGCATCCTCCCACTCCCCGAGATTTTACAATCGCCTATTTCTAGTACCAAAGCATCGGGGGGGGGTGGAGAACCAGTACTGACGTAAGCGCTCTAAACCGCTTTGTTCAGAAAAAGAAGTTCCGTATGGAAACGTCCGCCTCATAATGTCAGCTCTTCGTCCAGGAGATTGGATGGTCTCTCTGGACTTGCACGATGCATATTTCCACGTTCCCATTCACCATTTGTCAAAGAAATATCTTCGATTTATGATAGGAGACAAGATTTTTCAATTTAGGGCTCTGTGTTTCGGCCTGTCTACAGCTCCACAGGTCTTCACCAACCCTGATGCGAATGTAGCGAGATGGCTTCACCTAGAGGAATAAACATCTCCCTTACTTAGACGAATGGCTGATCAGGGCCAAGTCGGAGACTCAGTGCTTGGAGGACTTGTTAATAACAAGAAGATGATAGAATCGTTGGATTAACTCGTGAACCTCGAGAAGTCGCAGCTGATCCCCAGCCAGAACTTGGTCTATCTGGGGATTCAGATGGATTCTCGGGGTTTTCGGGTATTTCCTTCGCGAGAGAGAATCACTCGAGGTTTGTCGAGAATCTCGAACTCTTAGAGAGAGAGAGCAGTTCAGCGAGGGATTATCTGAGCCTTTTAAGGACTCTGTCCTCGCTAGAAAGTTCTTCTCTCTGGGGAGGTCTTCACCTTCGCCCTCTTCAGTTTTTCCTGAAAGGGTGTGGAGTTGGAAGACGACAGCTCTCAGACACCTTCCCGGTTCCACGAAGAGATAAAAGATCACTTGAAGTGGTGGATCCTTCCTCTTCAGAAGAACGAAGGCGTGTCGCTTGCCCTGCAGAACCCAGACCAAGTGTTATTTTCCGACGCTTCGGAGTCGGGATGGGGGAGTCGGGATGGGGAGCGACGCAAGGAGCGAGGGAGGTGTCAGCACCACCCGGACAAAGGAAAACAGGTGTCCTGGCACATCAATTGCAAGGAACTAGTGGCCATACACCTAGCCTTAAGGTTCTTCGAGGAGATAGTCAGAGGCGGGGTGATACAGATAAACTCGGACAACACCACGGCTCTGGCTTACATACGCAAGCAAGGAGGAACGCACTCTCTCCCTCTATCAGTTAACAAAAGACCTGTTAACCTGGACAGAGGAAAGAGGCATAACTTACTCCTTCACAAGATTTGGGTGCAAGGGATAAAGAATGTAGAGAGCGGACAGACTAAGCAGGAGGAATCAGGTCCTTCACCTTCCCACATAGTCGGACTCTACACGCAGAAGTGTGCCGAAGTCTTTGGTCCCTGTGGGGGAGACCTCACATAGACCTGTTTGCGACGTTCCTCTCCAAAAGAGTAGAGATCTTTTGCTCTCTAGTGGAAGATCCAAGAGCCTTTGCAATAGACACGTTTCTCCTGGATTTGGTCGGGTTTAGACGCCTACGCCTTTCCCCCGTTCAAGATCCTGGGGGAAGTACTCAGGAAATTCGTAGCTTCAAAGAGCACGAAGTTGACCCTAATAGCCCCATTTTGGCCAGCCCAAGAATGGTTCACGGAGGTACTGGAGTGGATAGTGGACTTCCCCAGATCTCTTCCAAGCAGAGCAGATCTACTCAGACAACCCCACTTCGAGAGGTTTCATCACAACCTCCCCGGTCTCGCTCTGACTGCCTTTCGACTATCGAAAGACTTGTCAGAGCGAGGGGTTTTTTCTTGCAAGGCTGCAGGCGCTATCGCTCGAGCCTGCAGATCTTCGACGAGAAGAGTATACCAATCGAAGTGGGAAGTCTTTAGGAGGTGGTGTAAGAGTCAGAAGCTTGTCCTCCTCCAGTACCTCTATAGTTAACATTGCCGATTTCCTCCTCTTTCTGAGAGAGGAATCGCACCTTTCCGTGTCAACAATCAAGGGATACAGAAGCATGCTGTCTTCAGTATTCAGGAATCGAGGGCTAGAAATTGCAAATAACAAGGATCTACATGATTTGATTAGGTCCTTTGAAACTTCAAAATCAGCAGCTCCTAGAACGCCTAGTTGGAATCTGGACGTGGTCTTGAAATTCCTTTCCTCAGATAAATTCGAGCCTCTACATCTGGCTTCCTTCTGCGACGTCACTAGGAAATGCTTATTCCTGTTGTCTCTCGCTACAGCCAAGAGGACGAGCGAATTGCATGCTCTGGACTCCACAGTGGGATTCAAAGGAGATGCTGCTATCTGCTTGTTCCAGGACATTGTTTCTGGCGAAAACGAGAACCCATCAAAACCTTGGCCAGAAGCTTTGAGGTAAAAAGGTCTATCTAACCTCGTAGGCAGAGAGACAGAGAGGTCTCTCTGTCCAGTGAGAGCTCTTAAATTTTTTATTTAGAGAGAAAGAAACAGATGGGAGGTTGTCAACAAGGTCTTTGGTGTGCTGTGAAGAACCCCAAAAGACTCAGTCCAAAAACGCCTTGGCCTTCTTTGTGAGAAGCGTAATTACTGACGCACACAAGAAATCGCTCGGAGGAATCCTTTGGTCTTCTAAATCTTAAGACCCATGAGGTGAGGGCAGTAGCAACGTCCCTGGCGTTCCAAAAGAATATGTCTCTTAGAAATATCATTGAGACTACTAATTGGAGGTGCAATTCAGTGTTTGCGTCTCATTACCTGAAGGAGGATGTGAAAGTGACTTATGAGAAGTGCTTCTTCTCTAGGTCCATTTGTATCAGCAGATACAGTTCTGGGTCTTGGAGCAAAGACTGATCCTTAAAATATTTTAATTTTAACGTACATAAAACCCTCTTGTCAGATATGTGCTTGGTTTTCTATTAGCAAGCTCACTGATGTCGCACGGGCGCATAGTGTCATTTGCTGGTAGGGGATCAAGAGTATGTTATGGCTAGTAGGGGGGTACAAAATTTTTTTTGGGTTTATATTTTGGTTATAAAATGAGCGTGTAATTATGTTCGAGTTTTTGGTTGTTTGTGTAAGGAGTTCGGGGATAAACTCCTTACAATCTTAGAACTAACATGGATGTTAGGATCAGGTGATCGGGATCGGTGTTGTGCTCCTTGAACAAGGTGTATTGTCATGTTAGTGGAATAGCACCCAATGACAAAGGCCTTTAGGCTCTGCCGAGTAAGTGGATAAGACCCATTGGCAGACCCACAAGAACTCTTAGCCATAGATCAATATCTCGCTGAGGCTCTTGAGGCTAAGCAGACTCCTAGGCAGTAGCCGCGAAGTCTTCAGCCTAATAAGGTAGGAACCAAGGTTTATTAATACCTACAACATATGTTGTTTACCTGTCTATTCAGTAGTTAGCTGTCTCTTACCCACCACCAATGGGGTTGCTAATCAGCTAAGTATATATCTGGCAGGGAAGTTGAATGTATAAAAACTGATATTGTCATGATACAATAAAGTTTTTATACATACTTACCTGACAGATATATACGATTAATGGCCCACCCAGCCTCCCCGCAGGAGACAGGTGGAAGAGAAGAATTCTGATTAGAAAAGGGAACGGGAATGGTTCCTAGTCCTGCCACCCAGGGCAGGGCGGTAGATCACCTGACCTACCGGTAGCGTGTGCCGCGAAATTTGAAATTCTGTCGGGGACGACGGAGTCTATAGCTAAGTATATATCTGTCAGGTAAGTATGTATAAAACTTTATTGTATCATGACAATATCATTTTTGGATATTTGGACCAGGAACTTCCTAAGTATAGTGGTACAGATTTTCATTGCCTGTTGCTTGCTTATAAGAGCAAATATAGAAGGGGAGGGAGAGACAAGAACACATCTCGATAATGCTCTGAACTTTTGAAACCGAATACGTATGAGAGGACAGTAAGGAAACAAAGAGATTTTAATGAGTTGAAAATGACAGACCTTCAGGAAGGTCAGAAAATCATGGAAAAATGGTATAAGTGATGATCTATCCCAGATGGGAATTTAGTTACTAAGTACTCAAGTGAAAAGAAAGTGGAAAACACCGTGAGATGTAATCTGATGGAAAATGTCAGTGATGGTGATGATGAGGCTCCCTCATTAAGTGAGGGATTCTATCCTGTTTTCAGAATGATCACAGTCATTTGATCAATGAATATTGAATGAAAATTCTTGCCAAGAAGAAGATTGTGTAAGATGTCATCTAGAGAGACGTAAGTTATACCACTAGAGTACTGAACACTTGAGGTTTGCCAATAGATGTGAGGAGTATGGGAAACTCTCCTAGCATCCCTCTTGATGACAGCAGTGAATTGCTTGTTGTCAGCATATTGCTTTCCATTGCAAGATTCCAGTCTATAGAACCCACACAGAATTACTAACTGGAACATATTGGATTCAAGCTTTTCCTTCATTCTCTCTCCTAAGCCCTCAGATCAGGGTCTTGTCGTAGGACGGTTTACGTATATTAAATTTGAGCTCTCTTCGTGTCTCTCATCTATACAGTTTTTTCTCTTAGATATCAGAAAGAAGGAGAGCAAGACTAAAAAAAAAAAAAAAAAAAAACTCATTTAACATATATTAAGCCAGATGGCTTTCATGTAACCCATTGATGAATAAATATGACCCAGTGTTTTGCTGCTATTCTCCAAGTTGAGATATTTGTGCATTGTTTTTGAACAAAAGAGAGTATTAGTTATTAAGAGTATTGTAACCAGTACATATTACTAAGAGTGTTGAAAACAAAAGGATTGGAGTAAAATAAATTTCTACTTATTGAACACAAATGATATAAAACTTTACATATTTTACTTTGTATCACTAATATTTTTGTTATTACAGGAGAATGGGTTATACTATGACCCTAAGACGGGAACGTATTTCTTCTATGACCATAACACGCAGTCATACCAGTTTCATTCTCAAGTTCCTGTGGAAGGAGGGTCGGCCGGAAATTGCAGTTCAGACAAGCTAGAAAATGTAAAACCATGTGATGCAGGATTCTCTAGTTGTATAAGATTGCTTTAACGTTTGCTGTGAAATACTGTAGTCCTCAGTATGCAGTTGCAATTTAATTTACATTCTCTCTGCTGGCTACCCTTTATGGTAGCTCCCATTGTACAGAGAATTTGACTCTTGCATGGAGAACTATTAACATATAGCAAATTTATGACCTTTCAGTGCTAAAGTAGATGCTGTTATTCAAATGTTCTGTCAGTTCTTATATTGTTGTTCTGATACGTATACAAACCCTCGGTCCTTTAACAATAGGAAGGTACTTAGCGGCAGCTGAACCGGTCGTAAGCTTCGAACAAGGGGGTTTCGGTAGTTAACTACTTGTCCGGCAGTTGGCGGTCAGCTCGACTGCGAGGAGAGGAGTCACTTTGCTTTCGGCCATGCTAGTGGATGGACGTGCTGCTTGTCTCTCTGCCCGCTTCTGTCGTATGCTTGGTTTGCTTCACTGCGTGAAGACTTTTTTGCTTTTCCTTTTACTGTGTGCTAGTGCAAAGGATATAAGTAAGTACGTGTGTGTTTTTTTATTCATACAGTGCTTTATTGTTATGGATATGGAACCACAAGAGCCGGAGAGACCCCCTCGCCCCCCCATCAGCCGCAGATTGTGCCCTGGTGTGGAGGCCGTAAGTGTGGGGCCTTCCGATCATCTATAGAGGTTGATCCTCATGATTTTTGTACTCAGTGTAGAGGGCGAGAATGCTCTCGCACCGAGACATGTGATACTTGTATTTTTTGGTCGGAGGAGCAGTGGGAGCGCTATGGGGGGAGGAAGCCGCCGCGCAAGCCGGCCAAGGAGTCGTTGGAGGGTTTCCGGCTACGCCCTTGGTCACGGACACATCTTCCTCTTTTCTCTCTCCATCTCAGCTCCCTCGTTATGGCTCCTTCCCCTTCGGGGGCGGGGGAGGTTTCTCACTCCTTCTCCTCTCTTGATCAGTCGAGCGTGGAGGGAGGGGGGGGAGGTACCCGACATCCAGTTGTACTCGGGGTCCTCCGTTCGCTCGGGGTGGGAACTGTCCCCCCCCCCCCCCCCCACCCCCCCCCCCCCCCCCCCCAGGCAAAAAGGGGAGACCCCCCACTAACTCACCCGACTTTTCCTTCCTCAGACTTGCTTGCCACGGGAGACAATCTCGGACGGGCCTGGTACTCGCTGGGGCTGCAAGGGACACCGACGGTCCAGGGGCTGCCGAGTCACCTGGCGAGAGGGGCCATGCTGGTAACACACGGGCCGACCATCACGACTACCACGACGGTGTCCACTCTGGGCTACGCTGCTCCGCCGCACCTGGTGTTCACTCGGCACGTAGCCACGGTGACCCCGACAGCCGCTGTGCAGGCACCGCTGCCGGAGGTTTCGATGCCTGCTGTGACACTGCCACCTGAGTTTGCCACTCCTGCTACAGCCCCGGACTACCGGCGTCCCAAGAGCTCTCCTCTAGACCTGCCTCCTGTGCAGAGGATGCTGCTGGTTCCTGCTCCACCTGTTCCTGAGTATGCTGCTGCTCTAGCCCTGGTACCAGTTCCTGCCGCTGTCGTTCCTGCCCGTGGTGTTGCTGCTCCCACCCCAGGTCCTTCCGGACAGGTGCAGTCGGGCCCTGTTGCTTCGGCAACTGCCCCAGCTCCGTCCTTGATGGAAGACCTGACGGTGGTGCTGAGGAAGCTGACAAAGAAGAAGACGAAGAAGAAGAGGAGAAAGGTGCTGTCTTCGTCTTCATCGTCCTCTTCGTCGTCGTCGTCTGCCGCCGCTTCCCCTTCAACTTCTAAGGCCCCACAGCCGAAGAAGAAGAAGGTTGCCTCCTCCCCCTAAGAAGGCTCGCGCTGCGACTTTCTAAGGGGTTTTGTCCCACTATGGTGGGACGGTTGGGACTTCCGTCGGTCCTTCCTGTTCCTTCATGGAACGGGGAGGGCCCTTCTCTCCTCCGCAAGGAAAGAAGACGATGGGGACCGGAGGAGTGCCGGCTAACACCGGTACCTCCTCACTGGCGCGAGAGGTTCTGCCTCGACGCCAGGTACCGTCTTTACCTCTTAATCCTTACAGCCAAGACCCAGGCAACCAAGTCTGCTCGGCGCCAGGATCCAGGCACGGAGCGGAAGACTGGCGGGGGTCGCTCAGGCAACTCTCATCAGACTAGCGATCGCTCTCGCCGCAACTCGCTGGTACCCAGGGTTGACGCGATGGTCCCAGACCTCTCGCGGGCTGAGGCGAGGAAGCAGTCCTCTCGGTTACCTGAACCAGCCTCGGCTGGTCCAAGCGGCGTGATGCGCCGTGAGGACAGTCCTCGCGGACTCTGCAGGTCCCCTGACAGCCGCTCCTACCGGGACCGGGCGGAGAGGGGGACCAGCAGCAGCTCTTCTGACGCTCGGGACCGTTGCCACTGTTCTCGGTCCAGCCGCTCGACCAGGCCTGCAGCCCGATGGCCACCGCGGGTTGGCGATCGCCTGCAGCCCCCTCAGCACACCGGTTCTGCCAGTGGGAGCGGGGGGAGCCTCGGGTCTGCTTCTCCGATCCCTTCAACTTCCTCGGGCTTCACTGAGAAGAGCGAGGCGATCAGGAGTGATCGCGATGGGCGCGCTCCTCGCGATCCCGCCACGACGCCCTATGAACCTGGCATGGTCCTCGGACCAACCAGATCGTACGCGCAAGCGGCAGGAGGAGACCAGGAGGGGTCTGTCATGGTTCCTCCTGTGGAAGGAGGAGGGTCTCGGGAGGCATTCTCGTTGGACAGACTTGACGGTCCATCTCCTTGGAGTAGGATCGCCGCTCCCACCTACCGAGCCCACATTGGGCTTGGAGTCATTCTGGGGACCTAAGAAAGAACCCAAGACGACGGTGGGTCTGCCACAATTGGCCTTGGCTGACAGTGTGCTGAGCCAAGTGGACGCTCTCGTCTCCGGACAGGAGGGTTCGCTTCGGTCCGGTAGGTCTGCCAAGCTCCTTCCTCCACCTCTACCGCAACAGAGGCACTTCTGCGTTCCTTCAGAGGACCCTCTGCTGCCCAAACAGGTTAACCCGGAGCTAGCTAGGCTAACTCCGGGGGTGTCTCTGCTGCAGCTCCCGTCGGAGAACCAATGGTTCTCGCAGCAGGAGGCACTTGCCTTGGAATCTACCGCAATGGCAGCATTCTAAGCAGTCTCATGGCTCGACCTGTGGTCCCTCACAGTGTCGAAAGCTGCAGCCTCCTTGGGGAACATCACTCCTGAAGGGGACCCGGCTTTTGTGAGACTGTGCCAGTCTGGGGGTAGGGCCATTGCCTACCTGGCCCACAAGACGGCTAACCTGTGGGCCAACCTGGTTCTCCGGCGTAGAGACACTGTTCTCACCCGAGTGATCAGGGCCGCTGGGCGTGAGGCGGCTCTGGGTCTTCGCAACAGACCAGTGTGGAGTTCCTCCTTTCTCTTCCCCAGAGAGATGGTGGACGCTGCGGTGGAATGACGGCGCACTGACGACAATGACCGTCTTGTCCACCAGGCAGTCTCCAAGGTGGCTGGGCAACCTCGGACTACTGCGGCTAAGCCCAAGAGCTTGGTTAGCGCTTCCTCTGCGGCCAAGATGGTCGCCTTGTCGAAGCCGAGAGGAAAGACTCTGCCTTCGACTTCTGCTGTAAGGAGTGACCGCAACCAGCCCTCCTCCCAGTCCTTCTCTCGAGGAGGATCTAGGAAGAAGTCGAAGAGAGGAGGGAAACGCTAGGGACGGCATTCCCCCTCGCCTGCTGCCGGAAGTAGAGGGTTGCCTGGCGAGCCATTGGGCAACATGGCAGCACTACGATGCGGAGACCTGGATAGTAAACTTCCTTCGGGAGGGATATCTACTACCCTTCGAGTCTCGGCCACCCCTCACCTCCAACCCGGTCCATCTGCAAACCTACGTTCCTGGCTCGACCAAGGACGTGACGCTTCGGCAGGAAGTAGAAGCCATGCTGAGCAAATGTGCTGTGGAGATTGTACAGGATCAGTCGCCGGGCTTCTACAGATGACTCTTCCTAGGGGAGAAGTCCTGGGGGGGCTGGCGCCCGGTGATAAATCTCTCTCCCTTGAACCAATTCATTTGCCAGACTCGGTTCACGATGGAAACAGCACGTTCAGTGCTCGATTCCATCAGGGAGGACGACTTCATGCTTTTGGTGGATCTGAAGGACGCATATTTCCAGATACCCATCCATCAATCCTCCAGGAAGTACCTCCGCTTCATCCTCAACGGGACGGTGTACCAATTCAGGGCACTTTGTTTCGGTCTTTCAACCGCCCCACAGGTGTTCACGCTGGTGTCGGCTTGGGCCCACTCGGTAGGGATACGTCTCTTGAGGTATCTCGACGATTGGTTAGTCCTGGCTGCAGGACAGAGATCGACTCCTCGAATTCTGCCGCGACCTGGGAATCGTAGCGAATTACGAGAAGTCAGATCTCGAGCCCAAGCAGAGGATGAAGTACCTGGGCATGCTGATCGACACGGTAGCAGGGCGAGTCTTCCCTGCAGATTCGCTGATCAGCAGGTTCAGGGACGCAGCATGACAGTTCCTGTCTCTACCGGAGCAACCAGCTCAGCAGTGGCAGGTCGTGATCGGTCACCTGTCGTCTTTCGAGAAGCTAGTCCCTCACGGGCGTCTTCACCTGCGGTCTCTTCAGTGGAGACTAAAGGAGTGTTGGTCACAGGCAAGGGACCCTCCCTTCTTCCCTGTGTCCCTCACGGAGGAGGTGAGGCAGGACCTAGCCTGGTGGCTGGACGACGGGAACCTCGTAAGAGGAGTGTTTCTTCGCACTCCCCCCCCCTCCCCACCCCCAGAGATGCTGCTCTTCTCGGACGCATCGAGTGAGGGATGGGGCGCACACCTGGAGGAGTTGCTGACTGCAGGTGTGTGGGACCATCACGACAAGCACCTTTACATCAACGTCCTGGAGCTCAAGGCAGCGTTCCTTGCTCTCCAAGAGTTCCGGGACCGTCTGGTGGGACACTCAGTGGTGGTGATGAGCGACAACACCACAGTAGTGGCATACGTCAACAAGCAGGGGGGCCTAGTGTCCCTCCCGCTGCACCAGTTGACGTTGCAGGTGCACGAGTGGGCCGCGGCACACTTAGTAGAGCTGTCGGCCTGCTACATTCCAGGCAAGAGGAATGTGGTAGCCGACAAGCTCAGCCGTCGGGATCAGGTGATAGGAACGAAATGGTCCCTTCATCCAGACGTGGCGGAAAGGCTCTTCAACCTGTGGGGGCGTCCAGTCGTGGATCTGTTCGCTACCCGGCACAACAGAAAACTCCAGGTTTCATACAATCAACTTACCTGGCAGATATATACATAGCTAAGACTCCGTCGTCCCCGACAGAAATTCAAATTTCGCGCCACTCGCTACAGGAAGGTCAGGTGATCTACCGGCCTGCCCTGGGCGGCAGGACTAGGAACCATTCCCGTTTTCTATCATATTTTCTCTGTTGCCGGTGGTATCAACATTGTTGTTATTACCTCCTGACTTAGATTCTTATTTCATCCTTTGATCATCGTTTCTCGGCTTTTTGGTGACGTATCTGGATCGTGTTTTTGGCATTCGCTACTGTGGACTGATTTTGGACTTGCTTTTTGGATTTTTCTCAGTATGTCTGATTCAAATGTGAGTGTGAGAATGTGTGTGAATGTAGGCTGCAGGGTGAGGATACCGAAGGCTTCGGTTGATCCTCACACTGTATGTCGTAAATGTAGGGGGTTTCAGTGTTCTTCTACTAATACCTGTCATGAATGTGAGGGATTAAATGCAGAAGAAATGGAAAGACTTTAACTTCTTATTTGAAGAAGTTAGAGAGGGATAGGGTTAGACGTTTGAAAGGTGTGAGTACAAGGCCTATTGAGCCTTTTATTGATCCTATTTCTAATCCTGATGAGTTGGATTCTCCCTATATGTCAAATTCACAAGCTTTACTTTCTGAATCGGCCTCGGAAATCGCCGATCTGAAGGCTACGATTCATCAGATGAAGTCCAAAATGGCGGACTTACAAGGTAAGCTAGTGAAAGTGAACTGTACAGTGAAGTGAGTTTCTCCCAGTGTTGTGGAGGGGGCGTTTTGATCGTCCTGCGACGCTCCCAGGCTTAGACTCTTCCAAGCTCCCATGCCCAGAGGAGAAGGAAAAAGTCGAAAGCCCTTAAGGAGGTCGTGGGGAATCCCCAACGGTCAGACGTCCCTTCAGCAGGCTCTGTTTCGATGCAGGCTGCTCAGGGACGCTTTAGAAAAAGCATCCTGCGAGAGTGTTTCTCATCCTCTCCTTCTCCCTCACCTAAACGAGGGTGGAAGGATTCGGATCTCTCTAGGCCTCTGAAACGGCATTTGAGAGAACCTGAATTGGATTCGAGCCCGGAGCGCTTCTCAGATGAAGCTCCCTCGTCTATTAAAAAGGCGAAGGTGGCGTCAGCGTCACCCTACGTGGACGTAGCAGAACGCTTTCCTGCTACTTCTCCCCCGATTGAAGATGACGTTGGAGAAACTTCCAGGAAGATTCTCATGGCGGTGCAGGAACAGCTAGCCTCTTTGGTGGGAGTGTTAGCGAGGGATCCTCCTCGTAAGAAGGACGTTTCGCTTCCAATCAAGAAGACTCGTCCTCTCTCCCCTGCAATTCGAGAGGCGTCATGCAGACGTGAAGCTTCCAAACATACCGCAGAGGCTTCGGTTTCGAGATCGAGATCGAGGGAACCTTACGGCAGAAACGTAACGCCAGATAGACGTGAGGTGTCTTATAGGCGTGAAGCGTCATTCAAAGCGTCTTATAAGCGCGAGGCTCCAACCAAGGTATTGGCGCCAGTTAGGACGCCAGTTGAGAGCGAAGCGTCTCTTCCAGGCGCGAGGCGTCATCCAGACATCAGCAGCCAGACAAGCGGGAGGCGTCAGCCAGGTCGCTTGGCAGACGAGAAGCGTCATCCAAGCGGGAGGCGTCATCCTTTTATGGAGGAGAAGCCTAGGCTGGTTGGCGCCTTCCAAGAAGGAAGCTTCTATTAAAGCTTTGAAGAGGAAGGAATATCATTCCTTAGTCCCTCTCCTATCAGGAGTTTGTCTCCCCAGAGGAAAGACGTCCTGATTTGTTAGCGGAGACTCATCTAGACCCCGAGTTAGAAGTAAACTCGGAAGACAAGTATCAGGGAAGAGAAGGACTATCGAACTATAAAGTTTTGACAGCCTTGTCTTCTAGAAGAGTATGGAGACGACTTGACCCCGCCGCTCCTCCTTGCCTCCGCTCTCTTTCTCGATCGCAAAGACGAAGAAGTCAACGTCTTTTCATAGAATGAAGCCCGCCATTTCGATGAAGAGGGCTCAGTCCTTAAACTCATGGATGAAGTCGAAGAAGGAGTTGGTCAGAACGGTCTTCTGCATGCCCCCAGCGAGACTAGCTGGTAAACGAGGCATTTGGTATCAGACGGGAGAGAATATGGGCATTTCTCTTCCGTCTTCGACAGAAGCGGACTTTTCGACCTTAGTCGACGCTTCACGAAGACAAAGTTTGAACTCTGCCCGTATAACTTGGGGCATTTCAGTACTGGATCATCTCCTCAAGGGACTCTTCCATGTATTAGAAGTTTTCAACTTCTTAGATTGGTCCCTTGGGGTGATGTCCAAGAAAGCCCATGATTCTGAAGGACTCGAACCAGAAGTCCTTCGGTGTATTTTGTCTTGTATAGACAAAGCGGTACAGGATGGCTCGATTGAGATCTCCTCTTTATTTGGAGCAGGTCTTCTTAAGAAGAGGACAGTCTATAGTGCCTTTTTGACGAAAGCGGTCTCCCACTCTCAAAGGGCAGCGCTACTGTACTCTCCATTGTCAGACTTTTTGTTCCCTTCTCAGTTAGTGAAGGACATTTCTCGTTCATTAACTGAGAAGGCGACTCAAGACCTTCTTACTCAGTCAGCAAGGAAAAAGAAACCTGCTACTGCGACGGAAAAGAAAGGACCGAGTACATCGGTTCAGCCCTTTCGAGGTGGCCCTACCTCCAGAGCTCACTCAAGAAGGAAGGCTCCTGAGAAGAGAGGTAGGTCTGCCTTTCGTCCCTTTAAAAAGGGAAAATGATGCTTCTCTCCTCCAAGCACCAGTAGGTGCCAGGCTCCTGGATTTGTGGAGGCCTGGGCACGTATAAACACAGACGCTTCATCAATGTCTGTAATAAGGAAGGGATATCGTATCCCTTTCCTGGACAGTCCTCCCCTAACGTCAACACCGCGGGAACTGTCAGCCAAGTACAAGGATCCTGTGCTGAGGGATACTCTTCGATCGATGGTGGATCAGATGTGGGACAAGAGAGCGATAGAACTAGTACTGGATCAAAACTCCCCGGGGTTTTACAATCGCCTTTTTCTGGTTGCGAAAGCCTCGGGAGGCTGGAGACCAGTACTAGACGTCAGCTCTTTGAACAAATTTGTTCAGAAGGAGAAGTTCTCGATGGAGACTTCTGCCTCTGTTCTTGCGTCAATGCGACAACGAGATTGGATGGTGTCTCTGGATCTCCAGGACGCCTATTTTCACGTCTCGATCCACCCTTCATCGAAGAAGTACCTCCGTTTCATGACGGGGGGAAGGATCTTTCAGTTCAGAGCCTTGTGTTTCGGCCTTTCCACAGCTCCTCAGGTCTTCACAAGTCTGATGAAGAATGTGGCGAGGTTTCTTCACCTCAAAGGTGTAAATGTCTCTGTATCTGGACGATTGGCTCATCAGAGCCAGATCAGAGAGACAGTGCTTGGAGGACCTACCTTACGTTGACATTGAACCTGATCAGATCGTTGGGATTACTCGTAAACCCTCGAGAAGTCACAACTGACCCCAGACAGAACTTAGTCTATCTGGGGATTCAGATGGATTCTCGGGGTTTTCGAGTATTTCCTTCGCAAGAGAGAATCACAAAAGGTTTACAAGTAGTCTCTCTCTTCTTAAGGAAGGAACAGACTTCGGCGAAGGAATGGCTGAGCCTTCTAGGAACCCTTTCCTCGCTCGAACAGTTCTTCCCTCTGGGAAGGCTGCATTTACGCCCTCTTCAATTCTTCCTCAAGAGGTCTTGGAGTTGAAGACCGGACATTCTCGAACGCCTTTTCCCATTCCAGTGGAAATGAGAACACATTTGGAGTGGTGGTGGCCCCCTCTAAAGGAGAACAAAGGAATCTCCCTGAAAATCCTGAACCCAGACCTAGTGTTTATACTTCGACGCGTCGGAGAAAGGTTGGGGAGCAACATTAGGCCTCGAAGGAAGTGTCAGGCACCTGGGAAGCAGCACAGGTGTCTTGGCACATAAACTGCAAAGAGCTCTTCGCCGTACCACATGGCTCTGAAGAGTCTAGAACCTCTTGTTTCGAACAAAATAGTCAAGTAAATGTGGACAACACCACAGCACTTGCCTACATTCGGAAACAAGGAGGGACTCACTCCTTGTTCCTATACGAACTGGCAAAAGATCTTCTACTTTGGATGTCTCAGAGGAACATCTCCCTACTTACAAGGTTCGTTCAGGGAGAAAGGAATGTGAGGGCGGACAGGCTCAGCAGGAGGAACCAGGTCCTTCACACAGAGTGGACCCTACACAAAAATGTGTGCCAAGATCTCTGGTCTCTTTGGGGGACTCCTCACGTGGATCTCTTCGCCACGTTCATTCCAAAAGGCTGGCAGTCTTTTGCTCGGTTGTGGAAGACCCAAGAGCTCTGATAGTAGACGCCTTCCTGCTAGACTGGTCTCATGTAGACGTCTACGCTTTTCCTCCGTTCAAAATCCTGGGACTAGTGCTGAGAAAATTTGTTGGCTTCAAACAAAGGGGACGAAGATGACATTGATAGCCCCCTTTTGGCTGTCACAAGACTGGTTCACGGAGGTAGTGGAGTGGATGGTAGATTTTCCCAGATCCCTCCCAAGAAGGATGGATCTTCTCAAACAGCCACACTTCCAGAGGTATCATCAAAAACCTCCCCGCTCCTCGCTCTGACTGCCTTTCGACTATTGAAAGACTCGTCAGAGCGAGAGGGTTTTTCTCGCAAAGTTGCAAGCGCAATCGCGAGAGCCCGCAGAACCTCCACTAGACAAGTATATCAGTCAAAGTGGGAGGTTTTTAGAAGGTGGTGCAGAACTAAGAAGTTGTCCTCCTCCACTACCTCTGTAGCGGAAATTGCGGAATTCCTTCTATTCCTGAGAGAAGAATCGCATCTAGCGGTATCCACAATAAAGGGATACAGAAGTATGCTTTCGGCAGTCTTCAGGAATAGAGGATTAGATCTGGCAGATAACAAGGATCTCCACGATCTCATACATTTGAGACGACGAAGTCTAAGGAACCGGTCCCTCCTAACTGGAACCTGGACGTGGTACTCAAGTTCCTGTCGTCCGAAAGGTTTCGAACTCCTCATCTGGCGTCGTTCGGGACATTACTAGGAAATGCCTATTCCTATCTCTAGCTACGGAAAAGAGAGTTAGTGAATTACATGTTCTGGAGGATAAAGTAGGATTCAAGGGAGACTCAGCTATTTGCTCGTTTTAAAACCCTGTTTTTAGCAAAAAACGAGAATCCCACGAATCCCTGGCCTAAGTCATTCGAAGTTTTAAAGGCTTATCGAGTCTCGTAAGCAGAGAAGAAGAGAGGTCTCTATGTCCTGTAAGAGCTCTAAAATTCTATCTCTAGAGAAAACGCCAGATGGGAGGCTCTAGACAGGGTCTTTGGTGCCCGGTAAAAGACCCCACAAGACTGATGTCTAAGAATGCTCTTGCATTCTTTGTGAGGAACGTCATTACAGACGCGCATAAGATCTGTCCTGACGAAGAGTTCCGACTGTTGAGAGTGAAAGCGCACGAAGTGAGAGCAGTAGCGACGTCTCTCTCGTTTCAAAAGAATATGTCACTTAAAAACACCATAGATACGACATTTGGAGATGCAATCAGTATTTGCATCTCATTACTTGAAAGACGTTCGTGTGGTATGTGATGAGAAATGTTTCTGGGTCCTTTCGTATCGGCGGATACGATCCTGGGTATGGGAGCCAACACCAATCCTTAAGTATATACTTACTTTCTTTTTAGATATGTTCTAGAGTCTCTTCTAACAAAAAGGACTTGGTGCTGCACAGTAAGAGACTCTTGTGATATCTAATTAGATGAGTATAAAAAAATTTTTTTTTTGAAAATTATGTATGTTTGCGTATTGTGCTTTTTGAGTTATGGTTGTTGTGAAGAGTTCGGGGGATAACTCGGGAACAATCTTTATTCTAACATTGTGGTTAGGATCAGGTGGTCGGGGATTGGTTGTATGCTCCTTCATAAGGTGTATTGTCATATAAGTGATCAGCACCCATTGACAAAGTCCTTTCAGGCTCTGCCGAGTAAGCGGAATAAGACCCCACGCGGCAGACCCACAAGAACTCTTGGCCATAGATCATATATCTCGCTAAAGTTTCTTGAGGTGATGCAGACTACTGGGCAAACACCCACGAAGTCTACCACCTATCAGGTAGGAACCAAGGTTTTATTTATACCTACAACATATGTTGTTTACCTGTCTATTCCATAAGTAGCTTGTCCTCTTACCCTCCACCAAAGGGTGCCATCAGCTATGTATATATCTGACAGGTAAGTTGATTGTATGAAAATGATATTGTTATGTTACAATAAAGTTTCATACATACTTACCTGGCAGATATATACGATTAATGGCCCACCCAGCCTTCCCGCAGGAGACAGGTGGAAGAGAGAAAATATGATAGAAAACGGGAATGGTTCCTAGTCCTGCCGCCCAGGGCAGGCTGGTAGATCACCTGACCTACCTGTAGCGAGTGGCGCGAAATTTGAATTTCTGTCGGGGACGACGGAGTCTTAGCTATGTATATATCTGCCAGGTAAGTATGTATGAAACTTTATTGTAACATAACAATATCATTTTTCTACTCGGCTGTGCCGGACCCATGGGCAGCTGCAGAGGACACTCTTCAACATCCGTGGGACAACCTCTTTGTCTATGCCTTTCCCCGTTCTGTCTGATTCGCAAAGTGATCAGCAGGGCGATGACCACCGCGAACCTTCGGATGATCCTGGTGGCGCCCAAACGACCTCAGGCCGTTTGGTATCCGGACCTGCTGGCTCTGCTTGCCGAAGCGCCGAGAGAGATTCCCCCCTGGCACAACCTCCTGTGCCAGCCACACGTAGAACGATACCACTGGTCCGTCGAGTCCCTGTGTCTTCACGGCTGGCTGTTATCCACCATCTCTTGCGAGTGAGAGGGTTTTCTCGCAACGCAGCAACAGAGATGGCAGGATACCTCAGACAGTCCTCTGCAGCTGTCTACCAGGGGAAGTGATCCGTCTTCTGTGGTTGGTGTCGTGGACGGCATCTCTCTCCTCTCAGAGCCACTCTTCAGCAGGTAGCGGATTTCCTCTTCTTCCTTTGCCGAGAGAAGCTCCTCTCCGTCTCTGCAGTTAAAGGATACAGAGCTGCCCTGGCCCTAGTCCTTAAACTGCGAGGTGTGGACATCTCCTCTTCTTTCGAGATCTCCCTCCTGATGAAGAGCTTCGAGAGGTCTTGGCCACCCAGGGAACTCAGGCCCCCGGGGTGGGATGTGACTCTCATCCTTAGGAGTTTGACTCACAGACCCTTCGAGCCACTCCGAGAGTCGTCAGACAGGGATCTGACCCTCAAGACCCTCTTCTTGCTGGCCCTGGCATCGGTGAAGAGAGTAGGGGAACTTCATGGTCTTTCCTTCGATGTCAAGCATTCTAGGGGATGGGGATCCGTGATGCTCGATTTCGTCCCGAACTTCGTAGCGAAGACTCAGAATCCTTCGGTCCCTGACGACCGGTTCGAGTTCTTCACGATCCCCTCCCTGAAGGATTTCACTGATAATGATGCAGATGAGATGCTGCTTTGTCCTGTGAGGGCGCTACGGCACTATCTGAAGAGAACTCTGCACCTCAGGCCTGTGTCGATGCCTCTTCGTTAGCACCGGGGTTACCAAGAAAGAAGTTTCCAAGAACACTCTTTCTTTCAGGCTGCATGAGGTGATCAGGAGGGCGTATGAGACAGCTGGTAGTGATGACACCGGTACCCTTCGTCCGAGAGCCCACGAAGTCAGAGGTATTGGTCCAACCCTTGCATTCCACAAGAACTTCTCCGTGGCGCAGGCTCTGAAGGCAGGGATTTGGGCCAACCAGACCACCTTCACTTCATTCTACCTTCGGGATATCACCCACAGGTCCTTGGACACTTTTTCCTTGGGACCCGTGGTGGCTGCTCAACAAGTTGTGTAGTCTACCCAGCACCCGAGCGGACAGAACAGCATCGCAAATACTGTAGTATATTACAGGATTGTTAGATTTAAATTTTAAATTGTTCATACGCATTTACAAACCTTCGTTCTTTGTGTAAGATGTAGCTTTAGGTTTAAACTTACTGACAAGGTATTTAACTATTAACAAATAAGTGAAGTACTGCCTACCTGATGGTCTGCACTCCACTTTGTTTCTGGCCACTTTCAAGCAGGTATTTCATCCATTATTCTCTGTTCCTCCCTTCGCCATTCTTTCTTTTCAGTAAACTGAATATTCCTAGTTATTAGGAGATGAAGGAGTGGATATACTGTACGATCTTATGATAAAGATCCTTGAACAGGAAAAGATACCAAATGAGTGGCGTGGGAGTACATTGGCGATGTCCAAGAGTGTGGTAATTATAGGGGTATTAAATTGATGTCCCACACTTTGAAGATATTGGAAAGGATGATAGATGCTAGACTGAGAGAAGTACTAATAGGTAAAGTGCAGATGGGATTTATGAAGGGAAGGGGAACAACAGATGGTATATTTTCTCTGAGGCAACTAATGGAGAAATTTGGGGAGAAACAAAGGGACCTACATATGGTATTCATTGACCTTGAAAAGACTTATGACTGAGTCCCGAGACAAGAGGTATGGAGGAGTCTGAGGGAGAAGATGGTGCCAGAGAAGTATGTGCGATTGATACAAGAGATGTACCGGAATGTATTTACCAGAGTGAGGAACCGTGTTGGAGAGACAGAGGTTTTTGAGGTGAGAGTAGGATTACACTAGGGGTCAGCTCTGAGCCCATTTATCTGTATCATAGTGATGGACGTTATGATATAGGAAGTAAGGGAGGCAGTACCATGGAACATATTGTATGCAGATGATATTGTTCTGTGTAAAGAGAGCAGGGAAGATCTGGAAATGAAATTGGTAAGATGGAGACAAGCACTGAAGGACAGATGAATGGGAATAAGTAGATCTAAGACAGAATATATGTGCACCACCAATGAGGGGGATGATAGAGAAAGTATTCAGCTTGGTGGAGAACAAATAAAGCGAGTTGATAAGTTTAAGTATTTGGGATTGTTTGTTAACGCTGGAGGAAGTATGGAAGAAGTAAAACATCGGGTGCAGGCAGGCTGGAACAACTGGAGAGCGGCCTCTGGAGTTCTTTATGACAAAGTACCGCTGAGGTTAAAAGGAAAATTTCACAAGATGGTGGTGAGAACAGCAATGCTGTACAGTACAGAAACAGCAAGCATGAGAAAAACAGAGAAGATGGAAGTGGCTGAAATGAGAATGTTTAGGTGGATGTCTGGGGTGACAAGAGAGGATAGGATCAGAAATGACTACATAAGGGGGTCGACTAAGGTGGTGGAAGTATCAAAGAAAGTGCAGGAGGGCAGGGTGAGATGATATGGACACCTGTTGAGGAGAGATGAGGACCACGCTGGGAGACATACAATGGGGATGGAGGTTCAAGGAAGAAGAAGAGGGAAACCAAGAAAGAGATGGAAGGACTGTGTGAGAAGAGACTTACATGAGAAAGGAATTGATGAGGCAGAAGCGCAGGATAGAAATAGATGGAAATGGCTCATCTGTAACGGCGACCCCATATAAAAATGGGAACCAGCTGGGAAGAAGATTTCTGGTTATTTTGCATGCATTTTTTATCTTGGTTTTGTTTTTTGGATATAATTATGAGTCAAACCTGTGATTTATGTAAGCCTTTATCCTCCATTCAGAGGAAGCCCCTGAACATGAGGTGCTTTCTTGTTAGATACAAACCTTATAATAGGTTTTTGTTGCCTGTGGAAATCCATCATACCCAATGTGTGCCCTGTAGGAGGCATGCACACAACTGAAATAGTTCTTGTTCCAAGTGCTGTAAGTGGCTGTTTGAACAATAGATGAAGTTTAGTGTCATTGGAGGGTAGTACTCCACAGTGACACTGGAGATCTTTGGCACCATTCTTCCACCTGTTGTTGCCATCCCTAAGTAGGTAGTTTCCCCTTTGGCTAGTCTTACCAATCATTCTGTGGAGAGTTGTGAGGGAGGAAAGGGTGACCATTGTGGCATCACTAGAGGGGCTTTCCACTTTTCCACTTTTTTGAGGGAGAGTTCTGAGCAGGAGGAGGTGCGCTGGAGTTCGAGAAGCTTAGGGTTGCCTCCCCTGGGGCCTGTTGGGGAGCCCGGCAAGTTTGCTCTTCTTGTTTACCTCACTATTGCAAGGGTGACCCTTGTGACCAATACCATGGCGACTCTAATGCCTTCTACATTCGCAATCTCCGGTGGCTGCCTGACCAACCGCACCCACACAAGATCCCTGCATGTGCTAACAGCTGTTTGTCCTGAGGAAATGTCTTCTTCCTCTTGGGATGGTTCTCCTCCTTGTGCTCTTGTCAGCGTTGGCCTAGGCTGGGAAGGACAGTAAGAAGTCAGAGAAGCATAGGAGGAAGTCCGTCGTAATCACCCATTGTTGTCTTTGCCTTCGTTGTTTCTGTTTCCATTGCCCCCACATACTACAAAATTCCAAGTGGAAGCTGACTTGGAAGTTTTCAGTTCCTGAGCCTTTTCGTTTGGAAGTATTAAGTCATCAGAAAGAAATGATTGGAATAATCTTCTGTGTAGTCATATCAAGTAGTTTTCTTCAATAACACAAGAAGTGTGGATTTCTTCTCTTCTTTCCTTCTGTGTATGTAATAAAGATTGTAGCTTGTTTCTAATCTATGATAAGAAAATCCATGAAAAAAAGGTTTCAATTTGGGCTAAGCAAATAATTATGCTGAAAACTCTTGGATGTAGTCCAGGTTCAGCTCGGTCAAGTTTTTCCATTGGATTTATTAGTTGAGATTCCAAGTATATTCAACTGACCTGTTTTGTTTAAACTTGACCACTTTTCACATCTTTGAATAACTGTGTTTTAAAGGTGATGCTTAGTAGGTATTTTCGCTAATGCTGATTGAATTGTTTTCAGATTTTGGGTATTTTGTTGCACTCTTGAGTGCATGTAATGAAAATATCACATCTAATATGCCCTTTACAATTATTTAATTTTTAATTCCAGTATATGCTCAACAGGTCAGTGGAGGTCATGACGCCATGAATTCTGGAAACTTTTCCTCCATGAATTACCCAGGTGAGCTGTTGTTATATTGTCTGAGGTGGCTGAAAAAAATATAAAAATCATCTCGGGTATTGGAATATGTATTCTCAAGGAAGTCTGTGTTATTCACAAATATTACATTGTTCTTAGCTGTATAAATAACTAAAGTGAGAGTATTCATTGGATCACTGGCTATCTGTTTAGTACCAACCTAAGTTGGGTATAACAGCTTAGCACAAGATACAAACTACTGTTCCCATGGGTAGTTCTCAGTAATTAAACCCACGCCAGCATTAAAATAAAATAAAAAGCATTGGAAGTTATTCATTATAAAAGATAGATTAACTGACCACCTTATATATTGTATTTCCAGAAAACCAAGGAGAAGTTCCTCCATCCATAAGGTTAATGGTTACAGAGAGTGGAGTGGACAAGGTTAAAGTGGGTGAACTCCATATAGTAACCATGAATGGTGGTAAAGTTGGAAGGAATCCTGAAAACTTGATTCAGTTGTTGGACGTCAATGTTAGTAAGGTATGTAGTACGTCGCCAAGCGTGCCACGCTTTTTTGTAAATTTATGATTTTATTATAAAGGGAAGAAAAAGGGGAAGAGAGTATTGTAAAGGTATTTTAAAATTGATGAAAGTTTAGGTCAATTGTTTGTAAGTTGTTTACTGTATTTTTCATGTCTATTTAGGTGCAGTCTGATATGAAATCAATGCAGTATTGCATGTTTTTTCACCCTAAGACAAAGTATGTACACTGTACATTCAGTACTGGATGTACAGGCACACAAAACAAAATTTAAACTGGCGGATGGCAAATGGGTGCACCTTGAACACAATTATAATTTGCGATCCCATTGGTTTGTATCTTAATGTTTGTAAGTGGTGTCTTTAATATGAAAGTAAGTTTAGAAGGTTCTGCAAATGAATTAGGCAAAATGGTTTAAGCTGAAAAATGTGAGGTTGGCTTTGTGCCAAGGAGGTCCACAACTGATGAAACTGTACCAAGTAAAATGGAGAATTATATTATGGATCTTCAGAGTGCACTTGGCAGAGTAGCAAAAAAAGTAGTTTGATGGAAATCGTGAAAAGATATAAAATTCACTTTACTAATAATTGAAATGTGTTTCTTTTCCAAATGAGAATTTTAGGCAATTGATAATTAAATTGCAAATTGGTATAATTGACAAAAATAAAAGGCAATGAATCCCTGCATTTTACAGTTTTTTTGTGTCAGTCTTTGATTATTTTCAACTGGTTTCCAGCTGTCACTAAGATTTATCTTGTCAAGACCGAAGGTTCATTAGCTATGAAAAATACAAATACAGTAGTACCTCGAGATACGAAATTAATCTGTTCCGAGGCGCCCTTCGTATCATGAGGTTTTCGTATCTTGGACCACATTTTACATGTAAAATGGCTAATTCGTTCCAAGCCCTCCAAAAACACCCCAGTAAATTATATTTCCAGGCCTACAACACTTGTTCTAGGGTTATGACGCCGATCCGACGGAAGAAATATGACTCCAAAAAGGCAAAATACTGTACATACTTGAGTAATATTCAACTGCATGTAATGTTCAACCCCATTTTTACTGCATATATTAGGACTTTAGCATATGTCCCTTAGCAATAAGCCTAGCCTATGTTAGCGGTTGCTACTGTAGCCTAGTCTATGATTCTGACATCTAAACCTAAGAAGCTAAAAGCTTAGAATATGCCAATAAAATGTATAAATAATCGGTATGTATTCATTTTAAATAATTATTAATTAATCATTAACTATAATACACAAACAAAAAAAACCTTCCAATCGATTGTTTACATTCAGCTCTTACGAGTACCGAACGACGAACAAAGCCAAGCAATCACTTTTCCTAGGACACAGTAAGCCATAAATTTTCATTAGTATCTCTCTTCAACTAATGAAACTACCAAACAGTATAATAACCATTCATTTCTATTCTTTATTCTATCTTTACCTAATGGAGATACCGAGTTACTGACACCTATAATGAAACATATACGTAACGTAATATTAAAACAGAAGAAGAATTCTAAAAAATACGTATTTGTTGGCTTCGATGATACCAGTCTGATTTATTTTATATTTTATGATATCTAATTCACAATTTTTTTATTAAATGTATTGCATGTACTCATTTCAAATAATTATTAAGTAACCATTAACTATAATAAACAAACAAAAAAAAAAGCTTCCAAACTTCTGTTTACATCCAGCACTTACGAGTATTGAACGATCGCCAAGCAATCACTTTTCCTAGTACACAGTAAACCATAAATTTTCATTATCTCTCTTCAACTGCTGAAACTACCAAACAGTATAATAACCATTCATTTCTATTCTTTATTCTATCTTTACCTAATGTTTTTTTTTTATTATATGTATTGCATGAATAAGTTTTTCAATTTACAGCATCCTTTTACCAATAGAATATTTAAAGCACAAGGGGTAGATGCTGACCAATAGGAGAGCAGGATCTTATGGGAGGGGTGACTAGCATCAGGAACCAATGGAGAGCGGAGAGCGGGGGATATGGTGGCGAGTTTACTCAGTTGGCGGCGCAGGAGTTTTAAAATTGTTCTCGGTGGTGCGGGCGAATCTCGGGATTTTACAGCAACAACCTTTCATATCTTGAAAACTTTTTGTATGTAGAGCTGTAAAATTTTTCGTATTTGCTTTTGTATCTCGAGTTTTTCGTAAGTTGAGCCTTTCGTATGTCGAGGTACCACTGTAGATTAAAAATTTGTCATATTTCCCCAAATGTTTTGATTGAATGGTGCTAGTGTATCATTTTTGCCTGGGTGTATGCATAATCTACAGTAATGAATTTCTATGACCCAGTATTGCTGTGGTTTCATTGTTAAGTATTTTCCATCAGCTTTTGAAGTCCTGTACATGAGCTCGTCTTTTCTTCAGAGCTCTGTGTTACCTGTAATAGTGTTATGTTGTTTATTTGTCTTTTGTTAGCAAGGTTACACTAAAAGTTGTGTTGAAGGTCTTTGAAATTTTTTGAATTTTTGGAGAAATGGCCATGTAACTTTTGTGGAGAAAAGGGGCCCTGTGTGTGTGGAGTAGTATTTTCAACTCTGGCAGAAGTGTGTTGCCTCAGTAAGCACTGTTGTTGTCATTTTTTAATAAAAAATCAAATTGATCTTACTGTTACAGTAATAATATCTTTCTGTCTAACAGTCCAGTTTCTCTTAATACATTCTTGTTCCAGTTACGACTATTCATGAAAGGAAAAAGACTTTGCAATACCTGGAGATGCAGAAGAGTGGCTTATTAGTAGTCTGGTGAAAGTCAGTTACTTGAATAACAATTGGAGTTTTTCAAAGCTTTTAATTGATTTGCATAAATGAACTCTTGCAGGAACATGCTGAATTTGTCTATAGATCAGATAGCCCTGATGATCATCATTACTTCATCAAAGATCTTGGTAGTATTCAAGGAACTTACATCAATGGCACTTGTATATGCATACCAGGGGAACCTAGCGATGAAATTGAGGTAAGTTAAGTGTTTATGCTCAAATTTGTTCAAATTTCACAGCAGATGTTCTCAGTTTATTGAAGAAATTAAAAATTCATTTAATGTATTTTAGCTGTTTACCACTTTTCTTTGTTGCTGGACAAAGTAAACAACCTGTTGGAAGTTTCTAAATTTTTGGAGTAAGTGGAAATACTATGGAATGATAATAATAATAATGTATATCGCATTTGTGACTTACAAAATTACTGGAAAACCAGAAAGGAAGGTAACAGAACTCAACCCTTCAAATTAAATATGAAAGTAATGCACAGATTAAATGTATTTAAGAGGAGATATCATCTCTTAAATGCTTTTAGCGTGTAATGTGAAAGACAGAACATAATTAAAAACCAATGCATTAGTATATGCAGTTCCTAACTTGCACCAATTCAGATTAACAGTTGAGGATAAAGTTGCTGTTTTACATCCGGTGTTTTTTTCATCACATCCAGAAGTTTCCAGTATCCAACAGGGCCTTTGATGCATTGTAATATTGTCTTTTAACTGTCTTATAGATTTTTTAAATGTAATTCATTGAATTTTCTTGTTGATAACAGGTGGGGCATGGTTGGGAAATACAGTTTGGATCAATCAAGATGAAGTGCCACATTCACCCAGGATATTTAAGCTGTAATGAATGTGAACCAGGAATAGTTCGAGCAAGTCAACCACAGCTAAGTGAGTATAAAGGTGATAGGAAAGTGTTAACCGTTGTATAGACACAGTTTGATTTAGTGGGTCAGAATCCCAGCTTAATTCTTTCATCTTTCATTCATGGGATATTCTTCGTTGTTGCCATGGCCGTTATTATACCTGAAAATTGAATGTTCTGTTCTGTGTAAGTTTATTTTGCAAGTTCAGGGACTTTATATAGGTTATATAAATGAAAACATTAATAGCTCAAGAGTGTAAAAAGGATGATGGCAGTGTAGGAATTTATTAATAGGCTGTGGCAGGATTTTTTTAGGTATCCATTATGTATGCATATGAATTGAGATCTTGTTTTGTAGTTTGTTGTCAGTGAATTCAAAATGGAGTTTATCAGTATCATATTTTGAGTGGAGAAATATAACTGGACAATTGAATTGTTTTACAGTTGACCTCCAACTATTCACGGTTCTGGATTCACGGCTTTACCTATTTGCAGATTTTTCTTTGGAACCAGAATAAAAATAAAAGAACAAATAGTAATATTCAAACGTGTGAACACGGAATGGCTATCGAAAAGTATGACGTCACAGCCGCCTTCAACGGGGTAGCTAGGTGTGACCTATGGGTCGGCTCCCCGTATTTAGGGTCTTTTGATGAGGAAAAGGCTAATTGGATGGGTTGCTGTGGTAGTGTTTAACACTCGCCCCAGTTTATACCGACACCTTTTATATAGCGTGAGCGTAGTCAGAGGCTTCTGACATGTCCAATTAGCAGTTCTCTGTATTATAGCAATATTTACTAGAAATAGTGCTAAAGCAGACATTATTTCACTGGGCGACACGGCTTCCTCGCCCAGAAATAGATTTTTCCTACGTCAAAATCCCTTTTTTTACTCATGAGCTAGTCCCAGTTGGAAATGCTGGACCCATCAAGAAAGGTTTATGGAATCCAGGAAATACAGAATTTCGAAATTATTTTGTGTATGTTGGAGTCCAAGTAGTAATATGAACATTCAGTGTACTTCTTGATTGGAGAAGAAATTGGGCTACAAGTCATCGCATATTGCTTATATTTTTTTATGTGCCTGTAAAAATATTTTCAAATACACGGTCATTGAAAAAAATTACTAACAGATTGAAGTAGGAAATGTACTGATGCTTCAAAGTAATTATATTTTTAATCTCCAAAATGTTTGTTCTTAGTGCACACCATTATTAAGTCTTCACTTATTGCATGTATACACTTGCTTTTCTCATGTGGCATATTTTATTTTGTAGATTTTAATTGGGAAATAGACTGATATCAGGGTTTTCCCATTACAGAGGGTGAGTTCCAGAAAGTGAAACCATCAGTGGAGAAGACTCGATTGAAAGTTTTGAAAGCCATGAAGAAAAAGTATGCATATGGGGCTGGCATGCCGCCACAACTTCCTTCAGAGTACGAAGACCGTGCTAAGAAAAGACGAAAGGAAAAAGGTTCAGACAACCCTTACGAAAAAACAGAGGTTGCGTCGACACAAACGTAAGTATAGTAGTAGTACTTTCCACGATCACACATATGTACTTTAATCAGTGTTATGTATATCTAGCTGCCATTTATAAGAAACTGATGCATAAGCACTCATTCCCTAAGAATATTGACAAACAATTTGAGAGTAGTCTGTCATGTATTTTTTTCCTCGTAACACTGGCAATTATGCTGTGGCACAGATTACCTTTTGTAAATTTGACCTCCATTTTTATCTCATCATGTTTCATATTTTGATCGTCTTTCTCTGGCATTGTTTGCATCATCACATTTTCTGTATCTTGGGCAGAATAGGAGCGACGATTATACGGGAGCAATAATATAAAGTACTTGAAGCTATGTATAATCAGATTTGATTTTAGTACTCTTGTTACCAGTACATAGAGGGTGCAAATATCTTTAAATAATATTGCTATTTTGAAAGGCTGCTTGAATAATGTTTTATTATTACCTGTAAAAGTAATTGATTGTTGGTAAAAGAATGTCCCTTTTTTTTTTTTTTTTTTTTTGTAACATATGTTGTGGTTTTCAGTATTAAATAAGACAGTGACGTACAGAGGTTTTGTTGTGTTAAGGTTACATACTTTTTATGTCTTCATCACCTGTTTTTTTTTTTCTCAACAGAGAGTTGAAGGATACGAACAAAGGGTTTGAAATGCTGAAGAAAATGGGATGGTCAAAAGGTGATAGCCTTGGGAAGTCTCAATCTGGCATCACTGCACCAGTAAGTATCAAGAGCAGTTTTGTTGGCTGTGTAGCTTACAGTACACTGAGCTAATTTCTCTCTCTCTCACACACACAGTATCTTATAAGTAAATTTTAGAGTATAAGAATAGAAGTGAAACTGCTATTAAATATTATTCAAGTAATTTAGTCCTACATTTGGACGTGCTTACTGCGACCTCATAAACAGGTTGAACAGATTGTGGATATTGAAGCATGGTCATGTTAAAGAAGTTGGATAGCCAGCTAGGAAGAGAGCTGCAGAATAGGACAAAAAGTATAAGGGAAAAAAAATGGTGCATTACAGGGATAGTGGATTATGTCACTTTTTATATATATATTTTTTTTTATTTTAGATTGAAGCTGCAAGCAATGTCGGTCGAGGGGGACTTGGCTTTGCCTCTGGGTTACCGCCACAGATGCCCGTCGACATCAAGCGAAAGAAGATCCTCGATGTCACGGTGCAACGCTTTAAGAAACTGTAATGTTGACGTGGTTTGTGATGTTTGTATGATTATCTACATAAAGTACGTTTTGTCAGCTTGAAGTTTCGTAGCCTTGCAATACATAGTGATAAGTTAATTCAATGAAGCTTCTTGAAGATGAATTTGAGAGGCTTCTACAGTTGAATGTTGGTATAAATTGCAGTTGTGGATGTGCAGTCAAAGAGGGTTGGATTTTGACCAGGAAAAGGACTACTGGGATAAAAGGTAACAAGATCAAAACCTTGAATATTGGATGAGATCTGGGATACAATAATGAGTAGATATGAGCAAAAGGTACCTGTAGAGTGAAGGTAAACAGTGAAAGAGGGATAATATTTTGAAAAACTCCACAAATGTTAATTACAAAATATGTATATGGCTTCATATCTTGAAATACCATGAAAGGGCATTGTGCATAAGTCATTCATTATATCACAGATTTTAACGGACCACCACCTCACTTACTACATACAAGAAGGATAATGAAAGAAAAATTAAGAAAAAAATAAAATTTACTGGCATTTTCTTCTTTCATACCAACAATTTATAATCAAAATTTGTAAGAACAGCAGAGTTTTGTTCAAATAATATTTCAACTTCATTACATATATACAGTTTAAAGTGAAGTCATTTGAGCATGATGTCTTTGTGCCATTCTTATTGGCAATTACAAATGTCCGTTATTATCGCTACTTTGAGTAGCACACTTCACTAGACACTCATTGAATTTTGTCCATCAGCTACATTAACAAGCTAAGTCGTAAAACCAACAAACTGTCTTGTGTACACTATTATAAATCATATGACACTATGTTGGGATTTGTAATATACTTTATGGATTGACTCATTTTCTAGGAAAATGGTTATGGACCACTATCAATGAAACAGACACAATTTGTCATAAACAGCAGATACCAAATCGGTATACTGTATTTGTATTTTAAATGTCTCTAGTAGATTTGTAGTTATGCAATTGACCAGTAAGGCACTAATGCCAAGCATTATATTAAATTCCATTTTGCATTGATTTTCTCATGGTAATGTTTAATAACAATCATGACTTGTTTTACACAAAACTGTTAGTTATTTCCTTCAAAAGGTGGAATGTGCAGGACGTACGAACAAAAAACAAGAACACAGAAAGGAATGTAGGAGTATCATAATGCATTGTAAATAAAAAAAACCTTTGCTATGCTACAGTTTGTCTAAAATATAAAAAAACTGGAAGTAGTACATGAAATGCGGAAGGTAATTGTCCACTTAAATGCTAAAACAAGCCCCATACAAGACCTCAGTAAGCCTGAATTGTCTGTCAAAAACTAAAAGCATTTCTCAACAATATAAGTGAAGAATTATGACATGATTCATAAAATGCGACAAAATTTTGCAAAATGATCACAATATGAAATGATATGAAATATTAGATAATTGCTTGGATGAAATTTTGTGCAACACTGCCTTCTAAGTAATGGTGATGATATAAATGCTATAGTTAGTCTACACTACTCAAAAAAAGTTCAAGAGATTAAAAGTAATGGCACTAAACTATAACAAGCAACTTCTCTAAAGTGTTACCATCCAAAAAAAAAAAAAACTACTCTGTTACACCTGAATTATTCCCTCAGTATCAAAACAACTGTTCACTGGAAGACAAATGTAACTGTAAATGTGTTTGGTAGTAAGGGTTATAACCACTTACAAAAGATTATCTCACATTTTTTTTTCATGATGTGGCCATCCACAACTAAATCTTTTGAGAAAATAAAGTGCCTTATTGTAATGCTAATTGTTAACATGATGATTCACCACTTTGCAAATTGAGTTTCACAATGTGAATACTATATGAGCAATACATAAAAACTGCTAACAAAATTTACACAATTTTAAGAAGGTTGATTAATCTACCTATCCAGGCATATCCATTCTTAATATGTCACAGGTACACCTGTACCAGTCTACATAATTAGACTGTACAAATCAAGCCTTCCTGCGAAACTGTAGTATTAAAGTATAAAAGAACAATACTTTCCCTGCTAAAAGTATTTAGTATATGAGTCTGTATACAAAGCAGCGTAAACATTAGTCTATTGATTCCATTACCATACCCAGCATAGTAATTTGTGCATTGACACAATCTCTTGTTACCAAAAATACTAGCTATCACTAATGCATTGTAACCCTGTCTTAACAGTAGAATGTCAAGACAGAAGTCTGGTTACCACGAATGAGAAGGAACGGAGGCATGTCTCTCGTGAGTGTCTCTATCCAGGCCATGTAGAGCGGAGCTGATACTGAGCTCTTACGTGGCATGGCAGAGTCCTGGAAAGGTAAAATAGGAGAAAAATATATTTATTTATAAAATTTAAAGATGATGTACAGCATGCAAATTCATAATGCGCATAGGCACTTAACCCTGATATTTGCAAATGAAGGGCTGTTTTTATATCTTCTGTAATGGAAATCATTGTAGAAGAAAAATCTTTAGTATTATCCATATATTCTAATGCTTCAGTCTATGTTTATGCCTATAATTATCACATTTTACTGGATTTTTATAGAATTTCATGGACTTCGTCAAAAATGACTATTTTAAACACTTGATACCCAGACTGGAGTGGTGTTAGTTAAAAACAAAATCTATGGGAACATTCTGTGATGATGATTTTGAATACTGAATTCTTCAACTGGTTATGCATTTTTCATTTATGGCCAGGTAGCCGAGAGCAAAGCATATGAATAAAATAAGAGGCTTATACACTGTATGGGAGACTGAAGTATTTTGATTATAAGAAATGGGTTTCTGATAAAGCAAACAAATGGTTATACTAAACATCTCGCTACACTAATATATCAATTTGTAATCATGTGCTGCTCATGGGGAGCATTTAAAAAAAAATGTTTATACAAAAAAAACTTACATGACAACCAAGGACGCATCCTTTGAATTCTCAAGTAATAATTCACGGAGACGAATATGACGATTGGTTTTCTCACGCTGACCCAGGAGTTCTGCTTCACTGATGAGTAGCCCTGTAGATATATTGATTTAAATACATATGTGAGAAAAAATTTTAATAAATGCATTTATTTCTTGGTCCTGGCAAGTTTTTAGGTCAAGGTATACCATGGGCAATAATATTTACAAGAAAATTAACACTTGCCTTCGTTTTCTTTAGAGATCTCTTCGCTGCTCTTTGTTTTGAAGTCCTCAATTAACTTATCGAATTCCATCCTAGAGGATTCTGCTGCCTTCTTTGCAACGTCTGGGATAACGATGACATCACTGTAGTCGATACGGAACTTGGCCAACAAATTTGCCATACTGAAAGGGAGATATTAAGGTCAACACGAAGTATTACGTATGCGAAGAGGAATCAAGTACTATTACTTCAGAAAAGTACTAACATACAAAATAATAATCATGTCAATAATGCATTTTTCAAGAATGGCAATATGTGAATTAGTGGTAAATTGAAATTATATCTGCAGTAAAATAATTTCAATAAGAAATGGGTAAGCATTTTTTACAATAACAGTATAAGAATATTGTAGTCACTGTAAACATGGAAAATCACCCTTGCACAAAACGAAGTCTTTTATATGGCACGATACTATTACACTGAGGCCTAGTAAAGTTTAAAAGCTACAATTTTGTAAGTATTTATATATCACCTTGGCTTGTCACACATGAAGTGACAGCAAGAAAAATCCTGTTGTGCTTCCTACCTTCTCTGTTCCATGTCGAGCTCATCCTTTCGGTTAGCTAAAGCAAACACTCGTAGCTTGCATCCTGACCACTGTGATCTTGTAGTAAGGATGTATGGCAACAACAGAGTCAAACCACCATCGTCATACAGCCACCACACGTCAATTGTACCCTGGAAGGAAAATGAAGTTTTTATTGTAAAACTAATATTGTAATACCTACCTGAACACCTGAACTAGCCCCCCTGGTCACTTACCAGCCCGAACCATCATTTATTAAAAAAAATTTACCAAATCTTTGGTTAAAATAAACGATCAGTGTTGCCAATCTCCTGGCAAACACCCTCGTTACCTAGTTACCAGCCCACCGCTAGTAGCCCTGCCTCACGGGCCGGTCACACCGCCCTGCTCACGTCAATCATAACTCAATAACTCTGTATGAGAGGGGAGGAGGGTGGGAATCATTCAGGTGTTCAGTAGGTATTACAATATTAGTTTACAATAAAAACTTCATATTGCAATACACCCCCTGAACACCTGAACTAGCCGATTAACAACATTAATTTGGAGGTGGGGAATCAAATCTGCCCGGCCCTCCACTGTACTAGTTGTCAGTCAATATAATTGAGTACGCGAGTCAGTCTCAAGTTCATTTGTCACTCGTCCAAGCTAATCTCCCATGTGTGGCCTTTTAGGCCTGCCATGTGTGGAGGGAAAAACTCCCTGCACCTCTACCCTAAGGTTCAACTCATTGAGTGCGGAAGGGATACAAACTGTTTCCTCTCAGCTGGCTATGTGCCTCACCTGAGTAGAGGAAAAACTGAAGACCTCCCATGTGGCTCTCGGCCTCTCTGTATGGAGGGAATCTGAAGACCTCATGTGGCTCTCGGCTCTCATGTATGGAGGGAATCTGAAGACCTCCCATGTGGCTCTCGGCCTCTCATGTATGGAGGGAAACTGAAGACCTCCCATGTGGCCTTAGGCCTCTCATGTACGGAGGAGACAACGGTGTCGTCGATCGTAGTGATGTCCTCTCTTGTAGTGTTGTACCTGCCTGTGTGTACTCTGCCTGGTTGGCACTTGGAAGAATACCCTCAGATAGACCCAGACATGTTCTTTCCTATCTTTCCTAATACTTAAAATCCTCTTGTGATATATCATATCATGAATACCTTATACATATTCCGAATATTCGCTCCCTACTCTAATACTAACTCAGACAGCAAGATTGTTGGGTTTAAAAATAGAATTTAGGCCAAAGGCCGAGTATTGGGACCTATGAGGTCAGTCAGCGCTGAAGGGAAATTGAGAAAGTTTGAAAAGGTGTGAAAAGGAAGAAAACTCTGTTGCACAATGAGTCCAGTGTTAGGAGAGCGTGGAAAATAGGATGAGAGAATATGGAGAGAATATGAATCAGAAAAGTGAGAGAGAGAGAGAGAGAGAGAGAGAGAGACGAGAGAGAGAGAGAGAGAGAGAGAGAGAGAAACACAATCGTTCTAGAATAAAGAGAGAATATAAAATCGGGAAAAAGAGAGAGAGATAAAATCAGGGAAAAGAGAGAGAGATAAAATCAGGGAAAAAAAGAGAGAGAGAGAGAGAAATTACGATCGTCTAATATCTCCACCTCCGCAAAATTTCAGCAAGTTAAAAGGGTATTATCTTAACGATAACACTCTTATAACTCCGTACAGCTATGAACAACCGAACGAGAACTTGTTGCTAATGCGATCGACTCCTATAACAACATTAATTTATTGTATTGATCAGCGTGTGACAGTAATCGAATCCGATAGCAACATCCGTTATTGTATTCATCCGCGTAGGACAAGGTAATTACTGTAATCATGTTATAAATGCAGCTGAAGCTAATAAGGCAAAATTACGTTCATCAGCAACCTGGACAGAAGTCCCGAGCGTTATGTATGAATTTTTTTCCAACGCAGCCGTGGTAAAAGAAACTAATAGCATGAAAGAGCCTCATTACTGTTGTTTTCACACAGACAAAGGATTAATAACGTATATAAAGTGTTAAGGTTTCGTAATACCTCATTGAAAACGAGTGAAAAACGAACGGAATCCTAAATTTAACGCCATCTATCTAACCCGAGGGAAAAACTAGCTTCCAATGAGACGTATCAGTCAATTTTGGTCTTTAAATTACATCGTAAGTAAAAAAAAAAAAAAAAACGAACAGTATGACTTCGTTACTAAGTTAAGTATCCAGATATTCATTAATATGCTAACTAAGGACAAAAACATTAGCCGAGACCAAGTGATATGGTTGAATCTGAAGCCAAGGAGAAAAAAAAAATAGACTAGCCGGCATCCTTGTCTGTCTAAACCACACCTCCCTACAATAGTGCTGTTTGACGACAAGCTAGTGTAATTGTAATTTAATTGAAAAGTAATAAAATATTTTCAAAGGTAATTAAATTAACTTTATTAGGCCTAATATTAATTTCAGTTTGTCATTGTAATTTGATAATACGACTGGTAATAATTGTAACTGTAATGACATAACCTCAATGCAAATACTGACTGCAATAGTCTGTTAAACGTATGAAGACGTCATACATACAAATTCCTTATATCTGACATCTGATTATATGCCCAAGATAGATACGTCATTGACTATATTAAATGTCAACATAGTTGAAGACACGTCTCCTTTAAGACGTTTGTACAAACTTGGCATAAGTGAGTGTTGTTACGTTAGTCATTTTAGTCAATCAGGAGAGAATGAGATGGATACGGCGACGCAAACCCGTATTCGTCATCCGCTGATTCCAGCGTGAATGACTGCCGAGTTTAGTGTTTTATACTACGCCAATATGATGATACACATAATACAATTATAATGCTTTAGATCGGACAGAATCCGATCTTCATTCTGTCGATTACATTCATATTAATTATCCTCAGATCGATTCTCGTTCGTTTTCAATTACACCTGTATTAAATTATCCGAAGTCAAGAAGCCTTAAGCCTACAGCGTTAGCCAATATAAAAATAACTACCGATATGTTGTACAGCGAATACTTTAGGTTAGGCTAGGCTACTGAATATGCATACGATATATCATCGTGAAACACTAGGCTAACCGTAGTTAATTTTATTCGATTTCTCTTTCATACTGAATATCGTAAGTCAATATGCATTGAACGGAGAATTAGTTGATATTAACAAGTATCGTATCGTATACGTAGAGGAAAAGTACTTAAAAGACGAAGGAGCATATCTGAAAGACCAACCCTGGCCTAAAAGCTTCTGATGCAAGGAACTCGAAGCAGGAAAAAGCCTAAAGATGCTCTAAGGACACTGTGCCTCTAAAAACTACTACTTTTAATAGAAAACCGACCCGAAGAAGCCTGCACTTCTCTTCCTAAACTAAACACTATGTAGCCTATTATCCCTACTCGTCTATATCTGACCTAAGTTTTTATCATCCTGAGAACTTACACATCGAGGGAAGGGGAATCTGCTGCCAACACTGCCTGCTCCGCGCCAGGGGGACGGCGGATCCTGCCGTGGCTTGCGGATCCCCATAACCCCCAAGCACCGGCTTAGGGCTGATTCTGGAACAGGCAGGGGAGCTGGAAAAGAACGATTAGTAATTTCAGTATCCCTATTGCTCGATCTATCCTCACATAATCTTGACCTAAAATCGGTAACAGAGATGTCATCGGGGGAAGGGGATCTGCTGCCAAACACTGCCTGCTCCGCGCCAGGGGGGACGGCGGATCCTGCCCGTGGGCTTGCGGATCCCCATAACCCCCAGCACCGGTTAGGGCTGATTCTGGAACAGGCAGGGGAGCTGGAACAGAACGATTAGTAATTTCAGTATCCCTATTGCTCGATCTATCCTCGCATAATCTTGACATAAAATCGGTAACAGAGATGTCATACTCGATGTCAGCGTACTCTCAAGTCTCTTAAAGAGCACTGTCTCTAAGTCTTTATCTTGATCTACGTTAGTCTCTTCCTGCCTACAGTTACTTCTTAATACGAGACCTTTCCTATGTTTGAGATACCCTAACATCTGGTCCAAAGACCACTCTGACATTCCAAACATCTGGTCTTTACATTATATTGAACAGGCCTACAATTTACGCATAAGGAATGACTATCGTGTCATAGAGTACTCATCCTCTTCTTGCATTGTTGGCAAAGACGATACGTTGTTGAACTTCCGCTCGTCGTTTTCTGTGATGTCGTGGCCGAGGATGCAGTAGTCGTTGTCGTAGCCTGTGTCGTTTCTTCCTTTGCAGAATCAATGTCTAATGACAAGGTATTAAGAGCAATCCAACCGTTATCCAAAGGGATGCGTAATTCGTCACCAAATTCAATCAAATCAAAGGTGCAAAGATGAAGGCCGGCAAGACCAAAAAGGAGTTCGCTGTGGATACATCTGTACTCCACGCGAACGATAAGTGAATTGACGTGAGAGGGCAGGTGTGACCGGCCCGTGAGGCAGGGCTACTAGCGGTGGTGGGCTGGTAACTAGGTAACGAGGTGTTTGCCAGAAGATTGGCAACACTGATCGTTTATTTTAACCAAAGATTTGGTAAATTTTTAATAAATGATGGTTCGGGCTGGTAAGTGACCAGGGCTAGTTCAGGTGTTCAGGGGGTGTATTGCAATATCCTATTTTATCGCGATAAAAAAACAGTAATGTGAAAGAATGTATAGGTGCGTTACTTAATTTAAGATTTATTTTTTTAAGTACCTCTCCATTATATAGCTTTTACCACTGGTGGCTATTAGTAAAAGCAATATAATGGAGAGGTAAGGTTCCTTTCAAAAATTATAGTTCGGTAAAACTGAAGTCAAGGCAACTTCATGAAACTTGATAGAAAAATGCCAATAGATTTTTTAACATTCACATCCAGGACTTTGTTCAATAGGTACAAAACCCGTAAACCTTGCCTTCTTTTGTTTGCGTTTGAACATTGTGATATTGGTGAGGACCTCTTTGCTGAGTTCAACACCACCCGGTCCGCGGTACAGATCGGCAATAGATGGTCGTACGCTTCATGGCACTGTCACCAGCTGCATCGTCTGTGCCAGCCGTCCTCCCTGCTTTTGGAGATCCTGGGGGTGTTGATGCTTCGCTGGCATTATCATCTGGAATTTATTCAAGGGTAGAGATACAGTCTCTCAAGATCATACACTGAAGTCTACCGAAAGCAACTACGTACTGTAAACAGTATATACTGTACGTACATAAAGCTACAAGGTTTAAAAACAGAGCACATGTAAAGGATCACAGCAGACAGTTCTTTTAACTTTGACTTTGTTTTTCTGGAAATTAGTGTGTGGGGTCATATTGCACCTGTACATCAAAATGTAAAGCCATGGAAGGAGTACACAAAATGAGCGAGACAATTATACCATGTTGGATACCACTACAATAATGACAGAACTGAAACTTATTATACCCCTGTGAAAAAAGAAGAAGAAAACAACAGATCAACTGCTGAAGTGTTTCAATACATGTAAAACTATCAACGAAACATCTCGAGCATTTACTAACATACAGCCGGCCTCTAATTAATAATCCAACTACTACTGCAACTAACTACTATTGCCCATAATTATGTCAATTTCTGAATAAAAAAAAAAGAGAATAGTATAAACATTTAGTTAGTACTGCTTTGCTCCACCTGAGCAATTGACACATGCACTTAGAAATGCTAACACAATTATTCTATTTTTTTATATTGATTTTTTATACCTACACTGTTCTAATAAAGACCACTGCTTCAGCAAAATTAGACTGATCACAGTGATGGCCAAACCCTGCTCTATAATGGCAACATTGCAACGCTTGACTGATGACATATGCTGTCGTCATGTATGTTCCTAATTACAACATAAAGTGAAAATCATTAAGTACAATGTTTTCAAGTTGCTGAGCTTGCTTTAACCCGTCACTTCTTAAACTACTAACTACTAGAATCCCAGGACATATATGAACAGAAGGGATCATTTCTGATATTATTTTGAGCAAAGATGGTCATTTATAATGACAGGAAATTTCTGTCAATCCTGATGTGGTTATTAAATTGACGATACTGTAGCCCAAAATTTTCAGAAATCTGCCAGGATATTTTGCATGCATTTTGAGAACATATTCTCTTCATATGTGTACAAGTACTTTCATGTGATGTTTCCAGAATCTAACACAGAAAAGAGGCCCCCAAATTATATAAATATGGTACGAGTATTTCTAGCATTCCTACAAACTTTACAATAGAGTACTTACTAGAATACATCTGTTACATTCCAGAGAGCTGATGTGTCCTCTCACTAAATGAAAATTTTATTTGGGGAGTTATTTAAAAAAAAAAAAAAACATGAATGCAAGAAAAATTCAATTAGCAATTTTTTTGAAATTGAAGTTTAGTAACATTAAAATGATCAGAGGAAAGTTATTTAGTTTAATAACATTAAAATGATCAGAGGAAAGTTATTTAGGAAAAAAAAAAGTATTAATTAATTTTGGTAATACATGTACAGACCTCTAGTAAAAGTTTGATATATGATAAATTAATCTATATATTTAGGAAAAATAAATTACAGGTCTAATGATCTTTAAGATTAGCCTATAAATATTGAAACTTGAAGTTCTCCCAGTAACTGCTGACCGCATTAACATGCAAATACAGCTATTATTTTATCTGACCTTCCTAATGATGAAATAAACCCAAGAAACAAATTTTGGTAGAAAATCTCAAGACTATGGATATCACTTATGCCAGCAACAGAAATACTATACTTGAATTTCTAACATGATCCGTATACTTATGTGTGTAAGGTGTATCTTGTCTCTAAACACAGACAGAGAAAACACAAATATCTACGCAGGGTTCTGCCACCAAAGTTGATCTCAAGATTAATATATGACAACACAGCCAAAAAAATAAAATAACCTACAAGAAACAAAATTACAGACAGTCCATAATTCGTAAAATAAAAAATCGAACCAACATCAACTATTAATTCATAAGATAGTGGGAGCCACCCGTGCATTTGGATGAGTGGATAAACACTACTATTACTTCCTAAGAGAGGGCAAGATCTTAATACTTTCCAAAATACCTCGCCCACTCTGTCGTATTTTCTTCCTCCTAAACACTGATGGCATGGGAAGGGAGACAAAAGAGAAATGTTTTACTGGTGTTATTCACAGCTCTAATTCTCTTTTTTTAAAGAGCAAATCTCCACCACTTGCCAGCAAAAACACCAAAGTTAATACCCACAAAATATAACTCGAATTACAAATTGACTGATCTGTTCTCTATTCTAGAAAGCAAAGTTATCCACAAAAACTATCGTACTTCAAAAACAATATACATTCTGATTCTGACAGTTCAGTAAGATTGGTGTCTCACAAGCAAATAAATTCTACAATTGTAATTGGCATTTGGTGTCTTAACTGGTCTCAGCATAGTAAAAACCTGTCAAGTATATGTTATAATGTTCATCTAGTGCAGTGAATCACTTCTAGTTAACCTGTAAAAATATTGCAATTCAATTCATTTCTTTTTAAGGCTTTTTTTGCAAGCATATCATGTACTGATATTTAATCACTACGAAAACTAAACACGTAAAATTATCTGTGACTTTGCGTTCATGACTACTACAAGTAATGCACTGCAAAGCAATAAACTTGAAATAATTATGAAGATAAACAAAAAAATTAACTCAAAAGATAAGGAAATAAAACTGTTATATACAAGAATATGTTGTAGATGAACTAGGTTCTAAATCAATGTATCCTTTATGCAAATTTGAATATATAATATTCACTGTGACAATATTCTAACTAATAATGAAAAACTTCTTGGATTACTCATTACATAAACAAGGAAAATATACTTGCAACTTTTCACTTACACAGTTTATATAAGAAAAAAACTAAATCCAGTGTTTAATTTCATATAACTCATTTCACCTTCCACAACATGAAAGAAAACAATTACCTTACGATATAACATTGAATTTCATAACATCAAATTATAATGCTGTAGAGAATAAGCAGGTGAAAATCAACTGTTCTTGAATGACACAGACATAAAGGTCAAATTAAAAGCTACACATCTTTTGATGAATTATGATGCTTTCAAACAGCTCATCACCATGAAAAGAAGGACGACAACCACATGCATTGTCAACAATGGAATTTAACAATTCAGCTTTATCTATGGAATGACTTACATCAATTCAAAACTAAACAAGCTACCAAATATCTGACAAGTAATAAAACACATGGCAATCATTTTTACTGATGCATTTCTTAATAAAAAGTTATGGTTATTACTTCTATTGCTAGTAACCATTTTCAACAATAAAACATCCATATTTTAAAGTTATTTGTCTGCAGAATGTTAACTAAACTTTCATATCCACTAAAACTAAAACCTAATGTACTCTAAATAAAATTCTCCTTCTAATTTATTTAACAGATGATGGATCTGTGGTGAGTTTTGATAAATTTCTTCAAAGTCACATCCCCTCCACACTAAAAATTTCCTTTTTATAAATCTACTCAATTCAGATAATAACTGTCATCGTAATCCTATCTGTACATACTTAGTTCACACTATTTTCCCAAAATATGTATGTCAGTGACAGTATAGTACATATACGTAGTGATAAATAAGTATAGTACGTATAGTGATAAATTTGTTAAAGTCCTTTTATTGCAATAAATGACTAAAAAATCATCGCTACAGCGTCTGTCATAATAAAAATCTACGACTCAATTACTCAGTATTATACTTTATTTCTTTTATAACCTAAAATTTAAAGATGTACTATGTATTCCAAAGCCATCTCTACAAACTATTCCTTGGTTCTATGTTCAACTGAATGATGACAACTGAAACTCTGATTCAATGAATATAAACTGGCAAACAAACATATAAAACAAACCCAAATTCTTCACAATTTACCTACTAATATAGTAACTAAAAAGATTCATAAATAGGTCCTTCTTCTAAGCCAAAAACCAATCACCCTTGCCAAGTTCAACTACACATCACCATATTCGAACAATGACTAACTCTTGAATGTGGACTACGATCATCAAAAACAGTGAAATTCAAATTTTAAACATGAAACCTATTCAGAACCATCTTTCCTATTCAATACATGGTCTGTGATCAGAAGCATTTCCTCTCCTCCAGTTGTAGCTGATGCTTACACCATTCAGTCTCACCATCTCAATTTTAACTTGCACGGAGTCCACTGACCTCCTCTCAACATTTGGACTTAAGTCCTAAATTGCTTTGACAGACATGACTGAAAACTAGTTTCCAAATACGTACAGGCAGCATCCAGTTATCGGCAGCCTCGGTTATCAACAATCCAGTTTTATGGCACTTGTCTTATGATGACGATTACTGAATTTTCTGCGCCGATCCTTGCTTATCCGTGTTGAGCCTCGGCTATAGGCGCTATTATCACCGATTTCTAGTTATCGTCATGCCATCGCAAACAGACGGAAGAACACCCCATCCCCCGATAACCGGGGACTGCCTACTATATTGTTACACTTATCTGTACAGTCACTTTAATGCATGCGCAGACATCACACAGAACACAATTGACAAAAAAATAAATCGTGGTAGAAAACCAAACGAAAAATGGCCAGTGCTGGAAAATTCATGCAAACACTCAAAATAAACGATGGGAACCTAAAAAACTCCACCGCGGTAATAAGCACTCCGGGAATTAGAGTTTACAGTACCAAGTAATTTTGCCACTTCTAGGGTCAGCCCAAAAGTAAGCAAGAAGAAAGCAATATTTAACTTAACTATCATTTCTTCCAAATAAAAGCAACCCTGAAAAAAAATGAATTAAACAAAAAATGTTGCTGAAAGGCATTCTCATGTTGGTGCTCAAAATTCAGCTTCTTTTCATTCAAATTCTCAAGCAAATTTTGCAAACATTATATATCCTGTAACTATATTGGTATAAACTGTGCGAATTCTACCGAAAAATAAAATATACAGGTGTCTATAAACATTTTGCATCAGAGACTCATAATGTCGAAGTGCCATTTCAAGCAAAAAATTTTGCGAGTGAGATTTGAGTCAGAGAACGGTTGCAAAAGCCCCTAAAATTAATTTTAATGGATTAAAAGTTTTTAAAGATTCCTTTTTGTTACTTCAGTGTCCACATTCTATACAATCATAAATTTTCACAATACTAATGTACAGCAGCTAGTAGTGTTCTACCTTTCAAAATGAGATGTATTAAATTGCCATGCCAAGTCAACGTGTTCACATCACTTAATGTCATTTATTATTAATAATACTGTAATTTATGATACTGTAACTATTATCATAATTGGAATAGAGAAGATATCTCATACTATGTTCTCACACAAAAGACAATACTAAACGTTTAAAGTCACTTTGATGTCTAAGGATTAAAAGTGATTAAAAAATATATCTCATTTAACAAAATATTGATCGAGAGGCTCAGGCAAAATAAGTACTAAATTAGTGTGGTGCCTTCAACAGCATAAACACACAAAATAGTTTACCTTTCCTTATATCAAGAATTTATGACCATGATTGAAATATTTCATTGTTGATACATGCAAACAATTCCAGTACTACATACACTGACTGCCTCAGAACATTTTAAGGGTTAATTAAGGACCAGTGCCACTGCAGACGATGTAAGGACGGCAAATACAATACATGTATAATTGTGCAGTGCAGTTGTTGACAGACTGGATATGGTTTTATAAAAGGGATCATGCTTTTGATGTCATTTATCTTGCTTCTAATGGTAACAGTTAGTGCTATAAATGAGTAAGGTAAATATTACCAGTATAATTTGGCTTTTGATGAAACGCTAGTAAAGAGGAAATGGAATGTACAGTATTTTAGGCATTACACCAAAAATGAAACTTTGGGTTTTACAGTCTGGAATCAGCCTTTCTGTAACCAAAGTCCTACAACAAGTACTAATAATTATTTCCCTTGACTTACCAAACCACAAAATAATAGCTCCGGAGACTGCGTTTTTCACAAGGCTATTACTATATGCTACTGACAAAGCATCTAAGTGCCTGCTTCAAGCAGGAATGACATTAGTGAGTGAACTGAATTCTTATTATGAGCAACTCAAACTTACAATGTATGCTATAATGAATGCTGTGCCAACATGTTAAAGCAGATGTCTTCTGTAAAGTCTACAGGAAATGGGAATTTCTTGAAACTCTGAAGGACAACCTTGTTAATTATCAGTCTTCTGAATCTTGAAAATTAGGAAAACCTACTGCACATGTAATAAAAAATTAACTATGTTTAGAAGTACAGTTTGATGGAGGAAAAATTCCTAATAAATGACAATCAGGATTTGTGATTAAGGAAACCAGTTTCTCAGTTTCTCACAAGTTGGACTTAGCAATGGGAAATATGAATAAAGCATCAAAGGAGTAAATTTGGTATTCCATATGTTTACGAAGCAATGCGTGCGGTACTAAATACTTGAGGACAAAGTGGCATGGATACCAAATACTGAATGTAAGACCAAGTAGCAACAATAACAACAATGACATCATTACTTGAAATGTTAATTTCGTTGAGGGAAATGAATAATGCATTTTCAGAAATAATCACAAAATGGCGACATTTTCTAGCACGAAAACAAGGGGGAAAACATGGGCACAGGATATATAACGTATGACAAAATTCCAGCATCCAACATGTTTCTGAAGTCTGGGATGTAGTAAATTCATTTCCAGTCATCTATAATATTTGAAACTCCTATACCTTCATTTTTATAACACCTAAACAGCATAGTGCACCTTCTTAAATGGGGCATACTATTGATGAAGTATGCCTATTTCAAATAGCACAAGTAGTCTGAAATGAGTTCAAGCCATTTCATATTTAAAATTAATAATCGCAATTTTCCATCTGACACAAAAGCATCATATATTTATTTACTTACCAAGCGAAAGCTGACCAGTAGACTGATTGCGTTTCATGTCGTCAACATTGGACGTGATGTTTGTGTCTGTGCCATTCATAATAACTGGAGTATCTTCATCTTCAATAATTTGTGAGTAATCCAGACCTTGAGGTACACGTAAAATAGCCACGCCAAGATACATGTCAAGAGCTTCACTGTGAAAGGCAGGAGATACGCATAAGTTGAGCTCAGCAACTCAAAGGAAGGCAACTGCATTTCACAAAAAATATTGAAGATGTTTAAACAAAAGAAAGGACTGATTTTTCATCAGTCTACAAATTAAACTTACAAATAGAGCATAATGAAATTTATGCAATTGAGGATATAAATGGCAACAAAACAGCCAAAAGAGAATCATTACTCACTGAAGTGTGTTAAAGTATGCCTTCAGTTCCTGACGCTCACACTTGCCCCAGTTTGCCTTATATCCGAGGAGAACCATATTGGGACGTAGTTTTCCTAAACCAACAAGCTAAAGAGAAGGACGAATTTCTCAGGATTATTCCATGTTTC
>NC_061109.1:80490582-80501558 GCF_015104395.2 Macrobrachium nipponense
TATATCTATCTCTATATATATATAATCTATATATATAATAGTATCTATATATATTCTAACTCATATATAAAATATATCTCTATATATCTATATATCTAAAATATCTATCTATATATATATCTATATATATTATCTTATATATATATTATATATAATATATATATCTTAATATATACATATATTATATATTATTATTATATATAATCTATATATCTATATATATATATATCTATCTCTATAATCATACAATATAGTATATAATATATAAATATATATATCTATATATATATATATCTATCTATCTATCACATATATTATATATATATAATATTATCTTATAGCCTCTATATATATCTATATATATATACATATTACAATATATATATCTATATATATATATATATATTATAATATATATATATCTATATATATATATATCTATATATATAATATATATATATATAATAAATATATATCTATCTATTATATTATCTAGTTTAATAATTATATATATATATAGATATATATATATATCTATATCTAAATAACCTATATATTATATTATATATATATATATCTTATGTCTATATAGATCTAAAGTAATATCTCTATCTAATATCTATATCGATATATATATTAATCTATATATATATATCTCTATTATCTAATATATATCTATAGATATATATATATACATATCTTTTATATCTATCTATATATACTATATACATATAATCATATCATATATCTATATATATAATATATATATCTATTATAATCTCTATATATATATACATATGTATATATCTAATCTTATAATACTCTTACTTGTAAATAAAAAATATAAATATGTATATATCATTATCTATAATATATATATACATATGTATAGTTAATATATATCTGTCTAATAATATATACTACATATATATCTACTATATCATATATATATTATTATATATATTACATCATATATATATATATATATATATTATATATTTCATATATATTACTATATATATATATAACACACACACACACATATATATATATCTTATTATATTATATATATAGTTATATATATATATATATATATTATCTATATATGTCCTACAATATAAATATATAGTATATATATATATATATATTATATATATAGATCATATCGATATCTATATATCTATATATATCTATATATCGATATATAGATATCTATCTATTATATAAGATATATAGCTATATATATCTATATATTTATATATCTATATATATATATATACTATATGATAATACTATATAGATATATAGATATATATAAGGATATAATCTATAGTATTTATATATATATATATATATATATATATATATATATATATATATATCGATATATTTATATATATATAATATATATATATATATATATATTACAATATATATATATATATATATATATATATATATAAGTCCATATAATTATAATATATATATATATTATATATATATATATATATATATATATGCACACATACAACCTATATATAAATATATATCTAATATATCTATATATATATATTATATATATATATATATATAGACTATATATATATATATCTATATATATCTATCTATATATATACATATAATATATATATTATATATATATATATATATATATATATATCTATATATAGTAATCTATATATATAATCTATATTATGTATTTATATATATAATCTATATCTAGTATACTATATATTTATATATATATATATATATATATATAATATATATATATCTATATATATACATATCTATATATATATATATATATATGTATTATATATAATATATATCTAGTATATATATATAGTTATCTATATATATTAATATATATATATATATATAACTATATATATCTATATATATATATATATCTATATAATCTATATATAATATATATCTATAGATCTATTATATATTATATATTAATTTCTATCTATATCTATATATACTAATATACATATATATCTATATATATATCTATATATATAATATATATATCTATATTATAGTATATTTATATAAATATGTATATATCTATATATATAATTTATTACTATTACATATGTATCCTCCTATATATATAAGATTATATAATAATGTATATTATATATATATATCTATATATATACTATATATAATATATATATATATATATACATATTCTTATATATATAATATGTATATATATAACTACATACATAGTATATATATCTATATATATATATCATATATATATTATATATATATAGTATATATATATATAATTATAGAATATAAACACACACACAAACACATATATATATATCGATATATATATATATATATATGATATTCATTATTATAATATATCTCTATATGTCTACATATATATCTATATATATATCTCTATATCTATATATCTATATTATCTATATATCCTATATATAATGTATATCTATAATATATCGATAATATATCTATATATATCTATATATTTATATATATATATATCTATATATATAAATATCTATATATATATATAGATATATATATGAATATCTATATATTTATATATATATAATATATATATAGATATATTATATCTATTATATTTATATATATTTATATAGATATATTATATAATGATATATATATATATATATATATATATATATATATATATATATATTATACACACATATATATATATATATATATATATATATATATATAGAATATATTATATATCCATATATAGATCTATATAATATATATATATATATATATATATATATATATATATGGCACACGATACATACATACATACATATATATATACTGTTATAATATATATATATTAATATATATATATCTATATATATATATATATTAATATATCTATATATAGATATATGTGTATTTATTATATTGTCTTCTTAACTTCTTCATTTACTTACGTCATATATATATATTTATATATATATATATCGTATATATAATCTATATATAGTATCTATTCAAGATCATATTATCTATAATATATATATAATATATATTATATATATATTTGATAGCTTCTTCATTTTTTAGCTAAGTAAAATTTCTACAAGGCAGTCATTACTATCATGATGCAACCCAATTAGATTACAAAAACGAGAGTAGCCACGGACAGGGTCCATTAGTTTGGCTCCGTATCCCTTGAGAAAGGAATATGCCGGGGTAAAGTTTATCCTTGTCCAAGCCTGGAGGCACACGAGGCTCCCACAAGAGATGCAATAGCTGAAGAATAGGTGGCGTCAAAAATCAGCGTAGATCAAGGGCCCCATGCTGCCACGCTCCTACTTTTTGGGATTCAGAAAATGTTTTTAAAAGTTACTTGGAATCGCTTAGATTATTTATTTTTAAACATATTTTGCAACATTTAACGATAACAACACTTTTTCTGACCATTGGATCATTTAAATACCATAGCATGCAGGTATTCCAGCCTAGGGGGGGGGAAAAAAAGGAGGGAGGAGGAAGATCGTGAAACCCACTACATATTAGCTTCGCTATTAGCAAGGAACTGTGCTGCTCACCTGAGACACTGTTTTGGCGACCATAGTCGCAAGGTTCTCTCTCATCACCTGGTTCTCCTACTTTGCAAGGACGCATTGTGACACTGGTTTTCCTGACAAGTTGAACTCATCCTCCTTGTTTTCGTTTAATAAGTTTTCATACACGGTGACATTGCCTGAAATGTGAGAGGAGTCAGCTTATTTCTGAAGCAAACTGCTGAATGCAATTATCACCCCACCGAAGAAGCATTGGACCAGTCCCCAGCATTCTGTTGTTCAAAAAACCCCTCTTTTCTGAAAATCAAGTTACAAACTGATAACAATACCTTAACGTTTTTCAAATAGATATTAAAAGCATCCATATTCTCAAGCTCAAAGTGTAATCCACTGCAAGCCTGAATGTTTGAAAGTACCAATTCGCATTCAAAAGAACCTTATTGTCCACTTTTTTGGCACCTTTTCCATAAATATACATTGTTGCAAATGATTGAAGGGAAAAAAAAAAAAACTTTAACTTCAAATGCTAGTTTCTTTCTGAAGTAACATTACTGTAACCCGCTGTATCGCGTTCTCTGACTCGAGAACTCACCTATTCATTAGTTCTCTATAGAATATATATACCTAGGCACTATTCGGGGATAATTTCGCCTATTCCGTATTTTTCACTGATAACTTCCACTAATTATTGTATTCTCATCTTTTCATGACAAATGCACTTTTATTGATAAATACCCAAGTAGTAGTATACAAATTTTTTGGGAGTTTTTTGTGTTTGAATGATCAAATCAGCGTTTTAAGTATGCATGGATTTGCAAGGGTTTCTTGTATGTATCACACTGGATGGTTACCTGTATACTTTCCCAATAAACTAACCCCATAACTCAACAACCACGAATTCTCATAGCCTAAGTTTTTAAAAAAACACTCATTCTCATAATGACTGTACGTATTCATAATGGATACTGGTAGCTGCTCATCATATCTGTACATGGATATCATGGGCCTGAGTATTAAATTATGTTAAATTAATATTAATAATAATAATAATATAATAAAAATATAGATAATAATAATAATATAAGTCTCAATCACCAAGCACCCAAATGGATGAACACAGCATAACATCCTTATACAAAAGACAAGAGTAAGGGAAATATAGGCCTAACTACAGGCCTATCACCTGCTACCCATAATGTGGAATTTACTAACAGTATCATCGTGAAAGGCTCTACAACTCCTAGAGGAGACAACACCATCCCCCACCAACAGAAGGCTACCCACCCCCCCCCCCCCAGAAGGGAGTGTAGGTGCACAAAGACAGCTCTGATGACAAAATGGTAAGATAACAGTAGGAGAAGGAAAACCCAACCTAAACATGGCATGGCATAGAACTATACGAAAGCCTTCGACATATACCCACCAGGCTAATAGAATGCCTGAAACTATATGGGGCAGCGAAAATACCATCAGCTTCCTCAAAAATGAACAATAGCGCAACTGGAATACAATACTTTACAACTCTGGAATCAGACTACGAGGTTAATATCAGAGAGGGATCTCCAGGCGACTCACTGTCCCATACTCTTCGTAGTAGCCATGATCCCTGACAAAATACTACATAAGATGGATTCCGGGTACCAACTCAAAAAAAGGCAACAGAATCAACCAGCTGATGTTCATGGACGACATCAAGCTGTATGGTAAGAGCATCAAGGAAATGATACCCTAATCCAGACGTAAGGATTGTATCTGGGGACATCAGGATGAGTTTGGAATAGAAAAATGCGCCTTAGTCACATACAAAAGGCAAAGTAACGAGACTGAGGGAAATAAAGCTCCCAGATGGGAGCAGCACACATCAAACACTAGTTGAGACAGAATACAATACCTGGAATAATGGAAGGAGAATTATAAAACACCAAGAGAATGAGGCACGATTAAAAGAATATATGCAGAGACCAAGGCGATACTCAAAGTCCTCTTCTCACCGCCGGAAATATGATAAAAGCCTAAACACTGGGCAGTGCCAGTAATCGATACAGCGCAGGAATAGTGGATGACAAAGGCAGAACTCCGCAGCATAGATCCAAAACCAGGAAACTATGACAATACACAAGCACTACACCAGAGCAAATACGGACAGACTATACATAACACGAAAGGAGGCGTAGAGTGACTACTAAGTATAGAGACTGCGTCAAATGACAACAGAGCACTGGGGCAATATCTGACAACCATTGCAAGACGAGGGCTAAAGTGCATGGGAAAGAGACTAATAAAAGCAGACGAAGACCCAAAATATACAGAGACAGAGAATACAGAAAGAACAGAGACTGGCACAACAAACCAATCACGCCACTCATGAGACAGACGAAGAACTAGCCATCGATGACAATTGGGCAATGTCTACAGAGGGGCAGCTAAAGAGGAAACTGAAAGATGATAACAGCGGCACTAGATCAGCCCTAAGAACCAGATATGTTCAATTACATAGACGGAAATAACATCTCTTCCCATATGTAGGAAGTGGCAATACGAAAAAGTGATACCATAAACCTACATAGCCAAGTGAAGGCCGGCACTTGCACAGAACCAGTACAAAAGAGGCATGATTTCATAGCAAAAGCCCTCCACTGGAGCCTGGTGCAAAACATCAGCTACCTTGCATTAATAAGTGGTACGAGTAAAACCAACCTGAAGGAGTGATAAAAAACGTCAGGCAAAGATCCTCTGGGACTATGGTATCAGAACGGATAGGGTGATACGCAACAGGACCAACGTGACTTTGATTGACAGGTCCAAGAAGAAAGTATCACTCATTGATTCGCAATACCATGACACGCAGGTTGAAAGAGAAAGAGAGGGAAAAATTGGATAAGTACAAGATCTGACAAATAGAAATAAGAAGGATATGGGATGTGCAGTGGGAATCATACCCATAATCATAGGATCACTGCCACGATCCCAAGATCCCTGAAAAGGAATTCTAGAAAACTAGAGGCTGAAGTAGCTCCATGAACTCATGCGAAGAGTGTGATCCTGAAACGTCACACATAGTAGAAGAGTGATGCCTCTAAGGAGGCAGGATGCAACCCGTATCCCCACACTATAATAACCACCATCGAATTGGAGGACTGTGATAGAGCCAAAGAAAAAAAAATAAAAATATAATAATTCTCAATCCCAAGCACTTCCAAATGGATGACCGCAGAAGAAATCCTTAGTACAAAAAGACAAGGTAAGGGAAATATAGCCAGTAACCAGCCTATCACCTCCTACCAGTAATGTGAAGTTCTAACAGGTATCATCAGTGAAAGCTATACAACTACCTAGAGGGAGACAACACCATCCCCCACCAACAAAAGGCTGCAGAAGGAAGTGTAGGGCACAAAGCCAGCTCCTGATAGACAAATGGTAATGAAGAACAGTAGGAGAAGAAAACCACCTAAACATGGAATGGAGAGACTATAAAAACTTCGACATGATACCACACCATGCTAATAGAAATCCCTGAAAATATATGGGGCAGAGGAAATGCCATCAGCTTCCTCAAAATCAATGCGCAACTGGAATACAATACTTACAAGCTCTATAATAAGACTAGCAGAGGTTAATATTCAGGAAGGGATCTTCCAGGGCGCTCACTGTCCCCCACTACCTTCGTATACAGCTTCCCATGACAAAATTACTACAGAAATGGATGCCGGGTACCAACTCAAGAAAAGAGGCAACAAAATCACCATCCTGATTTTCATGCGACATCAAGCTGTTATGGTAGAGCTCAGGAAATAGATACCCATCCAACTGTAAGGATTGTATCTGTGGACATCAGGTGGAAGTTGGAATAGAAAATGCCCTTAGTCAACATACAAAAAGGCAAAGTAACGAGACTGAAGGATAGAAGCTACAGATGGGAGCAACATCAAACACATAGAATGAACAGGATACAAATACCTGGGAATAATGGAAGGGAGATCTAAACACAAGATATGAAGGACCGATCAGGAAAGAATATATCAGAGACTCCAAGCGAATACTCAAGTCCAAACTCAACGCCGAAATATGATAAAAGCCATAAACACATGGCAGTGCCAGTAACAGTACGCGCAGAATAGTGGAAGGACGAAGCAGAACTCGCAGCATAGATCAGAAACCAGGAAACAATGACAATACACAAAGCACTACATCCAAGAGCGAAATACGGACAGACTTACATAACACGACACGGACTGAGTGATAGGGCTACCAAGTATAGAGGACTGCGTCAACATCGAAAACAGAGCACGGGGCAATATCTGAACACCAGTGAAGAACGAGTGCTAAGAGTGCATGGAAGAAGGACTAATAAAAGTAGACGAGAACCCAGAAATATCAGCGACAGGAGAAAGACAGAAGAACAGAGGACTGGCAAAAACAAACCCAATGCACGGACAATACTGAGACAGACTAAAGAACTAGCCAGCGATGACATTGGCAATGCTACAGAGGGGAGCTAGCTATAGAAGGAAACTGAAGGAATGATAACAGCGGCACAAGATCAGGCCCTAAGAACCAGATATGTTCAAAGTATGATAGACGGAAATAACATCTCTCCCATATGTAGGAAGTTGCAATACAAAAAATGAAACCATCAAACCACATAGCAAGTGAATGCCCGGCACTTGCACAGAACCAGTACAAAAAAGAGGCATGATTCAGTGGCAAAAGCCCTGTGCAAGAACATCAGCTACCTTGCAGTAATAAGTGGTACGAGCACCAACCTGAGGGAGTGATAGAAAACGATCAGGCAAAGATCCTCTGTACTATGGTATCAGAACGGATAGGGTGATACGTGCAAACAGACCAGACGTGACGTTGATTGACAAAGTCAAGAAGAAAAGTATCACTCATTGATGTCGCAATACCATGGGACACCAAGAGTTGAAGAGAAAGAGAGGGAAAAAATGGATAAGTATCAAGATCTGAAAATAGAAATAAGGAGGATATGGGATATGCCGAGTGGAAAATCGTACCCATAATCATAGGAGCACTAGGCACGATCCCCAAGTATCCCTGAAAGGAATCTAGAAAAACTAGAGGCTGAAGTAGCTCCAGGACTCATGCAGAAGAGTGTGATCCTAGAAACGGCACACATAGTAAGAAAAGTGATGGACTCCTAAGGAGGCAGGATGCAACCCGGAACCCCACACTATAAATACCACCCAGTCGAATGGCGGACTGTGACTGATAGAGCAAAAAAAAAAAAAAAAAAAAAAAAAAAAAAAAAATAATAATAATAATATAAAATAATATAATTAGTTCAGCAAAGACCCTTGTTGAGAAAAAAGCAATTCTTTCTTGTACTGTACTTAGGTACTAAATGGTAATGAATAATAACCTAGCACAGTCATTTGAAGGTTACAATGATGCAATGCAAATTTTATTGCACAATTATTCATGAGCATGTAAGAGGTCGAATGCACTGCCCAACATGAATCTTAAATCACCAGAATTCAAACGTGGCAATAACAGGTAGAAGGAAGCACCCACCTGAAGCATCACGAAGAGTGGCTGCCCCCAAGAAAATTGGGTAAATGATGTACGTGATAAATGTAGTAAAGATGGCACCCAAGGTTCCCTTTGGGATAGCCACAGCAGGATCCTGAGGAACAAAAATGAAACGATAAATGTTCCATGATAAAATACACGAGAAATATTTAATCCATTCTGCGATTATACTCCAATAGACCCCACTCTTCTTATGGACATTCAACTTACATTCATTTACAACCAAATGCAATCACAAATTAAAATTGTGTTCGGAGCATTCCTCTTTGCCACCCATTAAGTTAAAATTTTGTTTTGAGCCCCTATTCTGTAAATACAGTAGTGTATGTACAATGTATTGTGTTTTAGTCTGAAAAAATGTACAGTACTATATTGATTTTATCTCATACTGTACTTATAGAGGCATGAGGCATGACAAGTTCAGTAACCAACTTACAAACAATTCAACATAACTCGTTCGTAAGTAGGGTAGTGTCTGGATGAATACAAAGAAGAGAGTGGCAAAACAACTCTTAACATGATGAGGCCATACTTTAGCACACAAAATTCATGAGTTAAATGGCCTAAAAGTGTATTGACCTGACAGTTACAGGAAATATTGAACTTTTTCACAAGTGATAACAATTAAACATTTCTCCTGAAACAAAATCCCACATCACCATTCAAACACATAAAAAAAACTGCACCTTAACTCAATTTATAAAACCTGGTTTGCAAATTTTGTTTCTTTGACAAATACAGGTTCACCGTACCTTCAGATCGCCAGAGAGGTTAGCACAGCAACAATTTCCAGTTACAGCAGGGAAGAAGACACCAAACACTGAAAATGTTTTGATTGCTGCCTTCAAATCTACGATAGTCACTATCACCGTTTTCCTTGATGACTTCAAACTGCAATGGAAAAATTAAGAACTTTGTTTTAATGGAGAAACAAGCATAATCCTTAAGGAGAAGGCAGGGCCACTTACAATGTGCCTTGCAAGGAATGCCACAGACAAAATTACAATATTCTTTGCAGCAAGCCTTCAGCCCAAAGTTGCAATGCCTCCCCCTTTTGGATTTTCTTTTGCTACCTCTGATCCCTATCACTCCAAATTCTTTGTCAAGGAAACTGCTGACTAATATACTGATTAACTAAGAACCAGCGCCTTCAATTCATACAAAAACAACTTTTACCATCATCAAACTTGTGCAACCACCCATAAATGATTTCAATATGAATGTAAAAGCTTTATTTCTCAGAACAAACAATGACTACACAAACATTTCACAAATATTACAATCTCAATCAATCAAGAAATGGCATACTAGTAACGTGCATTTTCTGCTCTGCTGTTCCAACCCCTAGGCCCACAAAAATCCAACTTTGAAACTTACGATTAAAGCCTAAAAATCCCTGAGCTTCTTCTTCTGTGGAAGTTGACCGATGAACGCCCCAACAATGAAGTCTATCTGCGAACCGATCAGCAGAAACAGGAGACCCATTTGGACCTGTGGAGAGTCAATTATAAACTTTACGAATCAATTCCAAGCCTAAATAATCTTTGACCGTTTAGAATACAGAGAATACAGAGTGGTGGGGAGACGGGGAGGGGACAGGTGTGAGACATTCTAAACCTTTCTTAAGATTGTTGTGTCCTCACCTAACATGACCTTACCTTCCTAACCTACTTAGGGTGCTGTGCCCTGACCCAGGCCAAGAAAAACACTGAATATCCCTGTCTCCCTGCTTTGCACTACCCTACTAAAAATCTTTATCCCACAAACTTTAAACCAAGGACAAATGTACTTCCTGCTAAGCAACATTCAAAGAACAAAACATTGCACAAT
>NC_061109.1:80502058-80619558 GCF_015104395.2 Macrobrachium nipponense
ATTGTGCAATGTTTTCTTTGAATGTTGCTTAGCAGGAAGTACATTTGTCCTTGTTTAAAGTTTTGTGGATAAAGATTTTTAGGGTAGTATGCAAAGCAGAGAGACAGGGATATTCAGTGTTTCTTGGCTCGGGTCAGGGCACAGCACCCTAAGTTAGGTTGGGAAGGTAAGGTCATGTTAGGTGAGGACACATCAATCTAAGAAAGGTTAGAATGTCTCACACCTATCCCCGTCTCCCCACTCTGTCTTCTCTGTATTTTAACGGTCAAAGATTATTTAGGCTTGGAATTGATTTCATAAAGTTTATAATTGACTCTCCACAGGTCCAAATGGGTCTCCTGTTTCTGCTGATCGGTTCGCAGATAGACTTCATTGTTGGGGCGTTCATCGGTCCAACCTCCACAGAAGAAGAAGCTCAGGGATTTTTAGGCTTTAATCGTAAGTTTCAAAGTTGGATTTTTGTGGGCCTAGGGGTTGGAACAGCAGAGCAGAAAACGCACACTACTAGTATGCCATTTCTTGATTGATTGAGATTGTAATATTTGTGAAATGTTTGTGTAGTCATTGTTTGTTCTGAGAAATAAAGCTTTTACATTCATATTGAAATCATTTATGGGTGGTTGCACAAGTTTGATGATGGTAAAAGTTGTTTTTGTATGAATTGAAGGCGCTGGTTCTTAGTTAATCAGTATATTAGTCAGCAGTTTCCTTGACAAAGAATTTGGAGTGATAGGGATCAGAGGTAGCAAAAGAAAATCCAAAAGGGGGAGGCATTGCAACTTTGGGCTGAAGGCTTGCTGCAAAGAATATTGTAATTTTGTCTGTGGCATTCCTTGCAAGGCACATTGTAAGTGGCCCTGCCTTCTCCTTAAGGATTATGCTTGTTCTCCATTAAACAAAGTTCTTAATTTTCCATTGCAGTTGAAGTCATCAAGGAAAACGTGATAGCTGACTATCGTAGATTTGAAGGCAGCAATCAAAACATTTTCAGTGTGTTTGGTGTCTTCTTCCCTGCTGTAACTGGAATTGTTGCTGGTGCTAACCTCTCTGGCGATCTGAAGGTACGGTGAACCTGTATTTGTCAAAGAAACAAAATTTGCAAACCAGGTTTTATAACTTGAGTTAAGGTGCAGTCTTTTTATGTGTTTGAATGGTGATGTGGGATTTTGTTTCAGGAGAAATGTTTAATTATTATCACTTGTGAAAAAGTTCAATATTTCCTGTAACTGTCAGGCCAATACACTTTCAGGCCATTTAACTCATGAATTTTGTGTGCTAAAGTATGGCCTCATCGTGTTAAGAGTTGTTTTGCCACTCTCTTCTTTGTATTCATCCAGACACTACCCTACTTACGAACGAGTTATGTTGAATTGTTTGTAAGTTGGTTACTGAACTCGTCATGCCTCGTGCCTCTATAAGTACAGTATGAGATAAAATCAATATAGTACTGCACATTTCTTCAGACTAAAACACAATACATTGTACATACACTACTGTATTTACAGAATAGGTGCTCAAAACAAAATTTTAACTTAATGGGTGGCAAAGAGGAATGCTCCGAACACAATTTTAATTTGTGATTGCATTTGGTTGTAAATGAATGTAAGTTGAATGTCCATAAGTAGAGTGGGGTCTATTGGAGTATAATCGCAGTATGGATTAAATATTTCTCGTGTATTTATCATGGAACATTTATCGTTTCATTTTTGTTCCTCAGGATCCTGCTGTGGCTATCCCAAAGGGAACCTTGGGTGCCATCTTTACTACATTTATCACGTACATCATTTACCCAATTTTCTTGGGGGCAGCCACTCTTCGTGATGCTTCAGGTGGGTGCTTCCTTCTACCTGTTATTGCCACGTTTGAATTCTGGTGATTTAAGATTCATGTTGGGCAGTGCATTCGACCTCTTACGTGCTCATGAATAATCGTGCAATAAAATTTGCATTGCATCATTGTAACCTTCAAATGACTGTGCTAGGTTATTATTCATTACCATTTAGTACCTAAGTACAGTACAAGAAAGAATTGCTTTTCTCAACAAGGGTCTTTGCTGGACTAATTATTATTATTATTATTATTATTATTATTATTATTATTATTATTATTATTATTTTTAACATAATTTAATACCTCAGTCCCATGATATCCCTGTACAGTACTCATGATGATGCAGCTACAGTATCCATTATGAATACGTACATTCATTATGTAGAATTGAGTGTTTTTTTTAAAAACTTAGTATATTGAGAATTTCGTGGTTGTTGAGTTATGGGGTTAGTTTTATTGGGAAAGTATACAGTGAACCGTCCCCGGGTGATACATACAAGAACCCCTTGCAAATCCATGCATACTTAAAACGCTGATTTTGATCATTCAAACACAAAAAACTCCAAAAATTCTTATACTACTACTTGGGTATTTTATCAATAAAAGTGCATTTGGTCATGAAAATATGAGAATACAATAATTAGTGAATATTACTCAGTGAAAAATACGGTGAATAGGCGAATTATCCCCGAATAGTGCCTAGGTATATATATTCTATAGAGAACCTAATGAATAGGTGAGTTCTCGAGTCATGAGAACGCGAATACAGCGGGTTTACAGTATAATGTTACTTCAGAAAGAAACTAGCATTTTGAAGTTAAAGTTTTTTTTTTTTTCTCTTCACATCCATTTGCACAATTTATATTTATGGAAAAGGTGCCAAAAAAGTGAACACTTAGGGTTTCTTTTTGAATGCTATTTGTGTACTTTTCAAACATTCAGGCTTGCAGTGGATTACACTTTGATGCTTGAAGAATATAGGATGCTTTTTATATCTCTTTGAAAATGTAAGGTATTTTTATCATTTGTAACTTGATTTTCAGAAAACAGGGGTTTTTTTAACAACAGAATGCTGGGACTGGTCAATGCATCCTTCTGTGGAGTGACAATTGCAGTCAGTTCTGCTTCAGAAATAAGCTGACATTCCTCTCGTAATTTCAGGCAATGTCACCGTGTATGAAACTTATTTAAACGAAACAAGTGAGGATGAGTACAACTTCAGGGAAAACCCAGTGTTCACCAATGTGTCCTGCAACGTAGGAGAACCAGGTGATGAGAGAGAACCTTGCGAATATGGTCTCCAAAACAGTGCTCAGGTGAGCAGCACAGTTCCTTGCTAATAGCGAAGCTTAAATGTAGTGGGTTTCACTATCTCCAGCTGAATACCTGGCATGCTTATTGTATTTAAATGTCCCAATTGTCAGAAAAGTGGTTGTTATCGTTAAATGTTGCCAAATATTGTTTAAAACTAAATACCTAAGAGATTTAAGTAACTTTTAAAAACATTTCTGAATCCCAACAGGTTATGGAGCTGATGGCAGCATGGGGCCCTTTGATCTACGCTGGATGTTTTGCCGCCACTCTATCTTCAGCTATTGCATCTCTTGTTGGAGCCCCTCGTGTGCTCCAGGCCTTGGCCAAGGATAAACTTTACCCCGGCATCTTCCTTTTCTCAAAGGGATACGGAGCCAACAATGACCCTGTCCGTGGCTACATTCTCGTTTTTGTAATCTCATTGGGTTGCATCATGATAGGTAATGACTGCCTTGTATAAAATTTTACTTAGCTAAATAAATGAATTAGTTTTACTTAGCTAAATAAATGAATTAGTTAGGAAATAAATATATATATATATATATATATATATGCTAAATAAATGAAGAAGATAAAGAAATATATATATATATTATATCCGATATATGATATATAATATTATATATATATATTAGATGAATATACATATAGTATATATATATCATACTATAATATATATATGAAATATATATAGAATAGTATAAATATAGATATATAGATATATATATATAGATAGTTTATAGATCTAGATTGAAAATATGAATTAGAGATAGAAAATATAGTACATATAGACATAATAATAGATATAATATAGTATATATATATATGATAATATATATATATATATATATAACAATATAAGTAATTCTATATATAATGATATGCATAGGAATATATATATTTATATAGAATCCTATATATAGAGAGAGATATATCTAGATTGAATATATAATATATATATATATCTATATATATATATATAATCTATATATATATGATATATATATCTATATATAGATATATATCTATAGACTATATATAATCTCGATATCTTAATAGATATATATATATATATATATATATATTATCATATATAATCTAAATATCGTATATCTTATATATATTAAATATTATCTATATATATAGCTATATTATATCTATATCTATATATATATATATATCATACATATGCATATATGAATAATATATCATATAATAGATATATATAGAATATATAGATATAACAATATATAATATATTATATAATATATATATATAGAGATATATATAGTATCCCTATATAGATATATATAGATATATATAGATATTAGATATATATATATATATATATATATATATATATATAGATATATATATATATATTATTATATCTATATATATCTATATATATCTATATAGATATATATATATATATATAATATACTATATATATATATATATATATATATATATATATATATATATGTGTGTGTGTGTGTGTGTGTGTGTGTGTGTGTGTGTGTGTGTGTGTGTGTGTGTGTGTGTGTGTGTGTGTGTGTGTGTGTGTGTGTGTGTAAGAGAATTAAATCTTTCAACTTTCTAGTATTTTTTAAAATAAAGATAAGTTTTAAGTGCATAAATTATAACATTACATGTCAGGGCTAATTAGAAAGGAATCAGATGTTTTTAGTTGTCTGATGTTAATTAAAATCATATTAGTGTTGCAGTGCTTAGTAATATTCACAACTTAGCATAAAGCACACAGTATTTGGATCATGAAAAACAATCTAAAACTGATGTCAGTCATGTTTTTGTATTATTTGTTTGTATGACAGTGTTGAAAGACATCATTAATTCAGATTTTTTAATTATGGCAGTCTTTTGAAAGAACATACTCCTCAGTGTATATTGTCCTTTACAGGTGACTTGAACTTGGTAGGAACACTGTTGAGTAACTTCTTCTTGGCTTCATACAGCTTAATCAACTTCTCCTGCTTCCATGCTTCTCTTATCAAATCCCCCGGTTGGAGACCTGGCTTTAAGGTGAGTGGAAATATTTGTGAAGGAATCCAATGTTCAGAGTCTAGTGTCAGCCCTGCGACTCCGCCAGTTTGTGAACATATGATGTCGCAGCCTTTAAAAGATGGTTTTTTTTTCATAAATTTACATACGATTTTCATAAATTTATGTACTATGTAAATTTACATATGGTTTTCATAAACTTACATATGATTTTCAGTACTACAATTTGTGGGTCAGTCTTGTTGGTGGACTCTTGTGCCTGATCGTCATGTTCTTGATCGATTGGGTAATGGCACTGGTCACATTTGTCGTCGTCATAGCCCTCTATCTCTTTGTGTCGTACCGAAACCCTGGTAAGTAATTATTTTAAGTGTTTTTGTAAATGTCTTTTTCTAGTACACGGCACCTGAGCAATTTCTTATAGAATTTATCCATCTTAACCCTTCTTTCTTGAGATTATGTTCTGGCTCACAAACATTGTAAGACTCCCATCAAGATCTCGATTGGCAGTAAATGAAGCAGATGCCAAAGTCTTGTTGGTAATCAATACCAGTAGAATATAGAATCAGAATGTAATAAACTAGTGAATTACGCTAAATTCTCTCACAAGAGTTGCGTATCTGTTATGAAGTCCACTAAGAACAATTTTTGTGTTACATATACTTTGTAAATAAATAAGTTAAATTCCTAAATGTATATGTACATTTATCATGATGCATTAATATTTGAGGTGGTTATCTTTGATGTGTTTAGATGTGAACTGGGGTTCTTCAACACAAGCACAAACTTATGTGACTGCACTCAAGGCAACACTGGATCTGATATCTGTAGAGGAACACGTCAAGAACTACCGCCCACAGCTGTTAGTACTGAGTGGTACCGCAGGTTCTAGGCCTCCACTTATCGACTTTGCTCAGAGCATCACAAAGAACATCTCATTGCTTTCACTTGGCCACGTCATTCAGGTGAGTTCAGGTACTTCAGTGGTGGTGCACACAAAACTTTAAGCATTGATTATTGCAATGTCTGCTAATCCAGGTCATTTCTCACCATGTGTTTTAGAGCCCTGAGGTTTTATAAATTTATGTACTTAATGTATCTCGTAACAGTAAACAAAAGTATTGAAACAGACAAATTGTCGTTGAATGAAGTTTGCAACAGATATTTGACAAAGCTTGTTTGTTCACAGGGACCCCAAACTCAGAGAATCCGTAATGCACTGACACGTCAGTCTTACAGCTGGTTGAGCCGTCACAAGATCCGCGCCTTTTATTCTCTTGTGGAAGGAAGCAACTTGGAGGAAGGTTCCCGTAGTCTATTCCAGGTTAGTGGCTTGCACCTTCCTTATTTTTATGTGCAGTATTTAATCATCATAATCCTCAGTTTTTCGTGTTGTGTATAAAGAATTTAAATTGTCATAAGAATTCCAATCTAGTACAGTATAGGTCTTCATGTATACGTACCCCTTCTCTGTAGTCTTGCATTCCTTCTGTCTATACGTTCTGTTACTTCATAGAAAGTGATAAGAGAAATTGCAAACATTTCCAACAGAAACCATGGAATAATCCTGAGAAATTTCTGTCTTCTCTTTAGCTTGTTGGTTTAGGAAAACTACGTCCCAATATGGTTCTCCTCGGATATAAGGCAAACTGGGGCAAGTGTGAGCGTCAGGAACTGAAGGCATACTTTAACACACTTCAGTGAGTTATGATTCTCTTTTGGCTGTTTTTGTTGCCATTTATATCCTCAACTGCATAAAATTTCATTATTGCTCTATTTGTAAGTTTAATTTGTAGACTGATGAAAAATCAGTCCTTTCTTTTGTTTAAACATCTTAAATATTTTTTGTGAAATGCAGTTGCCTTCCTTTGAGTTGCTGAGCTCAACTTATGCGTACCTCCTTCCTTTCACAGTGAAGCTCTTGACATGTATCTTGGCGTGGCTATTTTACGTGTACCTCAAGGTCTGGATTACTCACAAATTATTGAAGATGAAGATACTCCAGTTATTATGAATGGCACAGACACAAACATCACGTCCAATGTTGACGACATGAAACGCAATCAGTCTACTGGTCAGCTTTCGCTTGGTAAGTAAATATATATGATGCTTTTGTGTCAGATGAAAATTGCGATTATTAATTTTAAATATGAAATGGCTTGAACTCATTTCAGACTACTTGTGCTATTTGAAATAGGCATACTTCATCAATAGTATGCCCCATTTAAGAAGGTGCACTATGCTGTTAAGGTGTTATAAAAATGAAGGTATAGGAGTTTCAAATATTATAGATGACTGGAAATGAATTTACTACATCCCAGACTTCAGAAACATGTTGGATGCTGGAATTTTGTCATACGTTATATATCCTGTGCCCATGTTTTCCCCCTTGTTTTCGTGCTAGAAAATGTCGTCATTTTGTGATTATTTCTGTAAATGCATTATTCATTTTCCTCAACGAAATTAACATTTTAAGTAATGATGTCATTGTTGTTATTGTTGCTACTTGGTCTTACATTCAGTATTTGATATCCATGCCATTTTGTCCTCAAGTATTTAGTACCGCACGCATTGCTTCGTAAACATATAGAATTTACCAAATTTACTCCTTTGATGCTTTATTCATATTTCCCATTGCTAAGTCCAACTTGTGAGAAACTGAGAAACTGGTTTCCTTAATCACAAATCCTGATTGTCATTTATTAGGAATTTTTCCTCCATCAAACTGTACTTCTAAACGTAGTTAATTTTTTATTACATGTGCAGTAGGCTTTCCTAATTTTTAAGATTCAGAAGACTGATAATTAACAAGGTTGTCCTTCAGAGTTTCAAGAAATTCCCATTTCCTGTAGACTTTACAGAAGACATCTGCTTTAACATGTTGGCACAGCATTCATTATAGCATACATTGTCAGTTTTAGTTGCTCATAATAAGAATTCAGTTCACTCACAAATGTCATTCCTACTTGAAGCAGGCACTTAGATGCTTTGTCAGTAGCATATAATAGCTTTGTGAAAAACGCAGTCTCCGGAGCAATTATTTTGTGGTTTGGTAAGTCAAGGGAGATAATTATTAGTACTTGTTGTAGGACTTTGGTTACAGAAAGGCTGATTCCAGACTGTAAAAAACCAAAGTTTCATTTTTGGTGTAATGCCTAAAATACTGTACATTCCATTTCCTCTTTACTAGCGTTTCATCAAAAGCCAAATTATACTGGTAATATTTACCCTACTCATTTATAGCACTAACTGTTACCATTAGAAGCAAGATAAATGACATCAAAAGCATGATCCCTTTTATAAAACCATATCCAGTCTGTCAACAACTGCACTGCACAATTATACATGTATTGTATTTGCCGTCCTTACATCGTCTGCAGTGGCACTGGTCCTTAATTAACCCTTAAAATGTTCTAAGGCAGTCAGTGTATGTAGTACTGGAATTGTTTGCATGTATCAACAATGAAATATTTCAATCATGGTCATAAATTCTTGATATAAGGAAAGGTAAACTATTTTGTGTGTTTATGCTGTTGATGGCACCACACTAATTTAGTACTCATTTTGCTTGAGGCTCTCGATCAATATTTTGTTAAATGAGATATATTTTTAATCAATTTTAATCCTTTGACATCAAAGTGACTTTAAACGTTTAGTATTGTCTTTTGTGTGAGAACATAGTATGAGATATCTTCTCTATTCCAAATATGATAATAGTTACAGTATCATAAATTACAGTATTATTAATAATAAATGACATTGAGTGATGTGAACACGTTGACTTGGCATGGCAATTTAATACATCTCATTTTGAAAGGTAGAACATACTACTGCTGTGTACATTAGTATTGTGAAAATTTATGATTGTATAGAATGTGGACACTGAAGTAACAAAAAGGAATCTTAAAAAACTTTTAATCCGTCAAAATTAATTTTAGGGGCTTTCACAACCGTTCTCTGACTAAAATCTCACTCGCAAAATTTTTTGCTTGAAATGGCACTTCGATATTATGAGTCTCTTGATGCAAAATGTTTATAGACACCTGTATATTTTATTTTTCTTTAGAATTCGCACAGTTTATACCAATATAGATACAGGATATATAATGTGTGCAAAATTTGCTTGAGAATTTGATTGAAAAGAAACTGAATTTTGAGCACCAACATGAGAATGCCTTTCAGCAACATTTTTGTTTAATTCATTTTTTTTTCATTGCTTTTATTTGGAAGAAATGTATTTGTTAAATATTCTTTCTTCTTGCTTACTTTTGGGCTGACCCTAGAAGTGGCAAAATTACTTGGTACTGTAAACTCTAATTCCCGGAGTGCTTATTACCGTGGTGAGTTTTTAGGTTCCCATCGTTTATTTTGAGTGTTTGCATGAATTTTCCAGCACTGGCCATTTTTCGTTTGGTTTTCTACCACGATTTATTTTTTTGTCAATTGTGTTCTGTGTGATGTCTGCGCATGCATTAAAGTGACTGTACAGATAAGTGTAACAATATAGTAGGCAGTCCCCGGTTATCGGGGGATGGGGTGTTCTTCCGTCTGTTTGCGATGGCATGACGATAACCAAAAATCGGTGATAATAGCGCCTATAGCCGAGGCTCAACACTGATAAGCAAGGATCGGCGCATAAAGTTCAGTAATCGTCATCATAAGACAAGTGCCATAAAACTGGATTTTTGATAACCAAGGCTACCGATAACCGGATGCTGCCTGTACGTATTTGGAAACTAGTTTTCAGTCATGTCTGTCAAAGCAATTTAGGACTTAAGTCCAAATGTTGAGAGGAGGTCACTGGACTCCGTGCAAGTTAAAATTGAGATGGTGAGACTGGATGGTGTAAGCATCAGCTACAACTGGAGGAGAGTAAATGCTTCTGATCACAGACCATGTATTGAATAGGAAAGATGGTTCTGAATAGGTTTCATGTTTTAAAATTGATCGTAGGGTCCGGTCCACATTCCAAGAGTTAGTCTTTGTTTTGAATATGGTGATGTGTAGCTGAACTTGGCAAGGTGTATTGGTTTTTGGTTTAGAAGATAGACATATTTATGAAATCTTTTTAGCACTATATAGTATGTAGAAATTGTGAAGAATTGGGTTTGTTTTTTCTATGTTGTTTGCCAGTTATATTCATTGAAGTCAGAGTTAAGTTGTCATCAGTTCAGTTGAACATAGAACCAAGGAATAGTTGTAGAGATGGCTTTGGAATACATAGTACATCTTTAAATTTTAGGTATAAAAGAATAAAGTATAATACTCGAGTAATTGAGTCGTACATTTTTATTATGACAGACGGAGTAGCGATGCTTTTTTAGTCATTTATTGCAATAAAAGGACTTTAACAAATTTATCACTATACGTACTATACTTATTTATCACTACATATATGTACTATACTTTCACTGACATACGTATTTTGGGAAAATAGTGTGAACTAAGTAGTATGTACAGATAGGATTACAATGACAGTTATTATCTGAATTGAGTAGATTTATAAAAAGGAAATTTTTAGTGTGGAGCGGATGTGACTTTGAAGAAATTTATCAAAACTCACACACAGTCCATCATCTGTTAAATAAATTAGGAGAATTTTATTTAGAGTACATTAGGTTTTAGTTTTAGTGGATATGAAAGTTTAGTTAATATTCTGCAGAAAAATAACTTTAAAATATGGATGTTTTATTGTTGAAAATGGTTACTAGCAATAGAAGTAATAACCATAACTTTTTACTAAGAAATGCATCAGTAAAAATGATTGCCATGTGTTTTATTACTTGTCAGATATTTGGTAGCTTGTTTAGTTTTGAATTGATGTAAGTCATTCCATAGATAAAGCTGAATTGTTAAATTCCATTGTTGACAATGCATGTGGTTGTCCTTCTTCTTTTCATGGTGATTAGCTGTTTGAAAGCATCATAATTCATCAAAAGATGTGTAACTTTCAATTTGACCTTTATGTTTGTGTCATTCAAGAACAGTTGATTTTCACCTGCTTATACTCTACAGCATTATAATTTGATGTTATTAAATTCAATGTTATATCGTAAGGTAATTGTTTTCTTTCATGTTGTGGAAGGTGAAATGAGTTATATGAAATTAAACCTGGATTTAGTTTTTTTCTTATATAAACTGTGTAAGTGAAAAGTTGCAAGTATATTTTCCTTGTTTATGTAATGAGTAATCCAAGAAGTTTTTCATTATTAGTTAGAATATTGTCACAGTGAATATTATATATTCAAATTTGCATAAAGGATACATTGATTTAGAACCTAGTTCATCTACAACACATTCTTGTATATAACAAAGTTTTATTTCCTTATCTTTTGAGTTAATTTTTTTGTTTATCTTCATAATTATTTCAAGTTTATTGCTTTGCAGTGCATTACTTGTAGAAGTCATGAACGCAAAGTCACAGATAATTTTACGTGTTTAGTTTGCGTAGTGATTAAATATCAGTACATGATATGCTGGCAAAAAAAGCCTTATAAAGAAATGAATTGAATTGCAATATTTTTACAGGTTCACTAGAAGTGATTCACTGCACTAGATGAACATTATAACATGTACTTGACAGGTTTTTACTACGCCGAGACCAGTTAAGACACCAAATGCCAATTACAATTGTAGAATTTATTTGCTTGTTAGACACCAATCTTACTGAACTGTCAGAATCAGAATGTATGTTGTTTTTGAAGTATGATAGTTTTTGTGGATAACTTTGCTTTCTAGAATAGAGAACAGATCAGTCAATTTGTAATTCGAGTTATATTTTGTGGGTATTAACTTTGGTGTTCTTGCTGGCAAGTGGTGGAGATTTGCTCTATAAAAAAAAAAAATTAGAGCTGTGAATAACCAGTAAAACGTTTCCTCTTTTTGTCTCCCCTTCCATGCCATCAGTGTTTAGGAGGAAGAAAATACGACAGAGTGGGCGAGGTATTTGGAAAGTATTAAGATCTTGCCCTCTCTTAGGAAGTAATAGTAGGTGTTTATCCACTCATCCAAATGCACTGTGGCTCCCACTATCTTATGAATTAATAGTTGATGTTGGTTCGATTTTTATTTTACGAATTATGGACTGTCTGTAATTTTGTTTCTTGTAGGTTATTTTATTTTTTTGGCTGTGTTGTCATATATTAATCTTGAGATCAACTTTGGTGGCAGAACCCTGCGTAGATATTTGTGTTTTCTCTGTGTCTGTGTTTAGAAACAGAAGATACACCTTACACATATAAGTATACGGATCATGTTAGAAATTCAAGTATATAGTATTTCTGTTGCTGGCATAAGTGATATTCATAGTCTTGAGATTTTCTACCAAAATTTGTTTCTTGGGTTTATCTCATCATTAGGAAGGTCAGATAATAATAGCTGTATTTGCATGTTATCGCAGTCTTCAGTTACTGGGAGAACTTCAAGTTTCAATATTTATACGCTAATCTTAAAGATCATTAGACCTGTAATTTATTTTTCCTAAATATATAGATTAATTTATCATATATCAAACTTTTACTAGAGGACTGTACATGTATTACCAAAATTAATTAATACTTTTTTGTTTCTTAAATAACTTTCCTCTGATCATTTTAATGTTACTAAACTTCAATTTCAAAAAAATTACTAATTGAATTTTTCTTGCATTCATGTTTTTTTTTTTTTTTTTAAATAAATAACTCCCCAAATAAAATTTTCATTTAGTGAGAGGACACATCAGCTCTCTGGAATGTAACAGATGTATTCTAGTAAGTACTCTATTGTAAAGTTTGTAGGAATGCTAGAAATACTCGTACCATATTTATATAATTTGGGGGCCTCTTTTCCGTGTTAGATTCTGGAAACATCACATGAAGTACTTGTACACATATGAAGAGAATATGTTCTCAAAATGCGTGCAAAATATCCTGGCAGATTTCTGAAAATTTTGGGCTACAGTATCGTCAATTTAATAACCACATCAGGCTTGACAGAAATTTTCTGTCATTATAAATGACCATCTTTGCTCAAAATAAATATCAGAAATGATCCCTTCTGTTCATATATGTGTCCTAGGATTCTAGTAGTTAGTAGTTTAAGAAGCGTGAAATCCCAGTGACGGGTTAAAGCAAGCTCAGCAACTTGAAAACATTGTACTTAATGATTTTCACTTTATGTTGTAATTAGGAACATACATGACGACACCATATGTCATCAGTCAAGCGTTGCAATGTTGCCATTATAGAGCAGGGTTTGGCCATCACTGTGATCAGTCTAATTTTGCTGAAGCAGTGGTCTTTATTAGAACAGTGTAGGTATAAAAAATCAATATAAAAAAATAGAATAATTGTGTTAGCATTTCTAAGTGCATGTGTGCCAATTGCTCAGGTGGAGCAAAGCAGTACGTACTATGACTGTTTAAGGCTGAAAAATATTAGCATATTTCATTTGTTTATTACTAACTAAATGTTTATACTATTCTCTTTTTTTTATTCAGAAATTGACATAATTATGGGCAATAGTAGTTAGTTGCAGTAGTTGAATTATTAATTAGAGGCCGGCTGTATGTTAGTAAATGCTAGAGATGTTTCGTTGATAGTTTTACATGTATTGAAACACTTCAGCAGTTGATCTGTTGTTTTCTTCTTCTTTTTTTTTTTACAGGGGTATAACAAGTTTCAGTCTGTCATTATTGTAGTGGTATCCAACATGGTATAATTGTTTCGCTCATTTTGTGTACTCCTTCCGTGGCTTTACATTTTGATATACAGGTGCAATATGACCCCACACTAATTTCCAGAAAAACAAAGTCAAAGTGAAAAGAACTGTCTGCTGTGATCCTTTACATGTGCTCTTTGTTTTTAAACCTTGTAGCTTTATGTACGTACAGTATATACTGTTTACAGTACGTAGTTGCTTTCGGTAGACTTCAGTGTATGATCTTAAGAGACTGTATCTCTACCCTTGAATAAATTCCAGATGATAACGCCAGCGAAGCATCAACACCCCCAGGATCTCCAAAAGCAGGGAGGACGGCTGGCACAGACGATGCAGCGGGTGACAATGCCATGAAGCGTAGACCATCTATTGCCGATCTGTACCGCGGACCGGGCGGTGTTGAACTCAGCAAAGAGGTCCTCACCAATATCACAATGTTCAAACGCAAACAAAAGAAGGCAAGGTTTACGGGTTTTGTACCTATTGAACAAAGTCCTGGATGTGAATGTTAAAAAATCTATTGGCATTTTTCTATCAAGTTTCATGAAGTTGCCTTGACTTCAGTTTTACCGAACTATAATTTATGAAAGGAACCTTACCTCTCCATTATATTGCTTTTACTTCTAGCCACCAGTGGTAAAAGCTATATAATGGAGAGGTACTTAAAAAATAAATCTTAAATTAAGTACTCACTATACATTCTTTCACATTACTGTTTTTATCACGACAAAATTGGATTTTCCTTCCAGGGTACAATTGACGTGTGGTGGCTGTATGACGATGGTGGTTTGACTCTGTTGTTGCCATACATCCTTACTACAAGATCACAGTGGTCAGGATGCAAGCTACGAGTGTTTGCTTTAGCTAACCGAAAGGATGAGCTCGACATGGAACAGAGAAGGTAGGAAGCACAACATGATTTTTCTTGCTGTCACTTCATGTGTGACAAGCCAAGGTGATATATTAATACTTACAAAATTGTAGCTCTTAAACTTTACAGTGTAATAGTATCGTGCCATATAAAAGACTTCGTTGTGTGCAAGGGTGATTTTCCATGTTTACAGTGACTACATATTCTTATACTGTATTGTAAAAATGCTTCCCATTTCTTCTTGAAATTATTTTACTGCAGATATACATTTCAATTTACCACTAATTCACGTAATTGCCATTCTTGAAAAATGCATTATTGACATGATTAGTTTTGTATGTTAGTACTTTTCTGAAGTAATAGTACTTGATTCCTCTTCGCATACGTAATACTTCGTGTTGACCTTAATATCTCCCTTTCAGTATGGCAAATTTGTTGGCCAAGTTCCGTATCGACTACAGTGATGTCATTGTTATCCCAGACGTTGCAAAGAAGGCAGCAGAATCCTCTAGGATGGAATTCGATAAGTTAATTGAGGACTTCAAAACAAAGAGCAGCGAAGAGATCTCTAAAGAAAACGAAGGCAAGTGTTTATTTTCTTGTAAATATTATTGCCTATGGTATACCTTGACCTAAAAACTTGCCAGGACCAAGAAATAAATGCATTAATTAAAATTTTTTTTTCAAACATATATTTAAATTAATATATCTGCAGGGCTACTCATCAGTGAAGCAGAACTCCTGGGTCAGCGTGAGAAAACCAATCGTCATATTCGTCTCCGCGAATTATTACTTGAGAATTCAAAGGATGCGTCCTTGGTTGTCATGTAAGTTTGTATTGTATAAGAATTTATTTTTAAATGCTCCCCATGAGCAGCACATGATTACAAAATGATATATTAGTGTAGCGAGATGTTTAGTATAACCATTTGTTTGCTTTATCAGAAACCCATTTCTTATAATCAAAATACTTCAGTCTCCCATACAGTGTATAAGCCTCTTATTCTATTTATATGCTTTGCTCTCGGCTACCTGGCCATAAATGAAAAATGCATAACCAGTTGAAGAATTCAGTATTCAAAATCATCATCCCAGAATGTTCCCATAGATTTTGTTTTTAACTAACACCACTCCAGTCTGGGTATCAGGTGTTTAAAATAGTCATTTTTGACGAAGTCCATGAAAGTATATAAAAATCCAGTAAAATGTGATAATTATAGGCATAAACATAGACTGAAGCATTAGAATATATGGATAACACTAAAGATTTTTCTTCTACAATGATTTCCATTACAGAAGATATAAAAACAGCCCTTCATTTGCAAATATCAGGGTTAAGTGCCTATGCGCATTATGTATTTGCATGCTGTACATCATCTTTTAAATATAAATATATATTTTTCTCCTATTTTACCTTTCAGGACTCTGCCCATGCCACGTAAGAGCTCGGTATCAGCTCCGCTCTACATGGCCTGGATAGAGACACTCACAAGAGACATGCCTCCGTTCCTTCTCATTCGTGGTAACCAGACTTCTGTCTTGACATTCTACTCTTAAGACAGGGTTACAATGCATTAGTGATAGCTAGTATTTTTGGTAACAAGAGATTGTGTCAGTGCACAAATTACTATGCTGGGTATGGTAATGGAATCAATAGACTAATGTTTACGCTGCTTTGTATACAGACTCATATACTAAATACTTTTAGCAGGGAAAGTATTGTTCTTTTATACTTTAATACTACAGTTTCGCAGGAAAGCTTGATTTGTACAGTCTAATTATGTAGACTGGTACAGGTGTACCTGTGACATATTAAGAATGGATATGCCTGGATAGGTAGATTAATCAACCTTCTTAAAATTGTGTAAATTTTGTTAGCAGTTTTTATGTATTGCTCATATAGTATTCACATTGTAAAACTCAATTTGCAAAGTTGTGAATCATCATGTTAACAATTAGCATTACAATAAGGCACTTTATTTTCTCAAAAGATTTAGTTGTGGATGGCCACATCATGGAAAAAAAATGTGAGATAATCTTTTGTAAGTGGTTATAAACCTTACTACCAAACACATTTACAGTTACATTTGTCTTCCAGTGAACAGTTGTTTTGATACTGAGGGAATAATTCAGGTGTACAGAGTAGTTTTTTGGATGGTAACACTTTAGAGAAGTTGCTTGTTATAGTTTAGTGCCATTACTTTTAATCTCTTGAACTTTTTTTGAGTAGTGTAGACTAACTATAGCATTTATATCATCACCATTACTTAGAAGGCAGTGTTGCACAAAATTTCATCCAAGCAATTATCTAATATTTCATATCATTTCATATTGTGATCGTTTTGCAAAATTTTGTCGCATTTTATGAATCACGTCATAATTCTTCACTTGTATTGTTGAGAAATGCTTTTAGTTTTTGACAGACAATTCAGGCTTACTAAGGTCTTGTATGGGGCTTGTTTTAGCATTTAAGTGGACAATTACCTTTCGGATTTCATGTACTACTTCCAGTTTTTTTATATTTTAGACAAACTGTAGCATAGCAAAGGTTTTTTTTATTTACAATGCATTATGATACTCCTACATTCCTTTCTGTGTTCTTGTTTTTTGTTCGTACGTCCTGCACATTCCACCTTTTGAAGGAAATAACCAACAGTTTTGTGTGTAAAACAAGTCATGATTGTTATTAAACATTACCATGAGAAAATCAATGCAAAATGGAATCTAATATAATGCTTGGCATTAGTGCCTTACTGGTCAATTGCATAACTACAAATCTACTAGAGACATTTAAAATACAAATACAGTATACCGATTTGGTATCTGCTGTTTATGACAAATTGTGTCTGTTTCATTGATAGTGGTCCATAACCATTTTCCTAGAAAATGAGTCAATCCATAAAGTATATTACAAATCCCAACATAGTGTCATATGATTTATAATAGTGTACATAAGACAGTTTGTTGGTTTTACGACTTAGCTTGTTAATGTAGCTGATGGACAAAATTCAATGAGTGTCTAGTGAAGTGTGCTACTCAAAGTAGCGATAATAACGGACATTTGTAATTGCCAATATGAATGGCACAAAGACATCATGCTCAAATGACTTCACTTTAAACTGTATATATGTAATGAAGTTGAAATATTATTTGAACAAAACTCTGCTGTTCTTACAAATTTTGATTATAAATTGTTGGTATGAAAGAAGAAAATGCCAGTAAATTTTATTTTTTTCTTAATTTTTCTTTCATTATCCTTCTTGTATGTAATAAGTGAGGTGGTGGTCCGTTAAAATCTGTGATATAATGAATGACGTATGCACAATGCCCTTTCATGGTATTTCAAGATATGAAGCCATATACATATTTTGTAATTAACATTTGTGGAATTTTCAAAATATTATCCCTCTTTCACTTTGTTTACCTTCACTCTACAGGTACCTTTTGCTCATATCTACTCATTATTGTATCCCAGATCTCATCCAATATTCAAGGTTTTGATCTTGTTACCTTTTATCCCAGTAGTCCTTTTCCTGGTCAAAATCCAACCCTCTGACTGCACATCCACAACTGCAATTTATACCAACATTCAACTGTAGAAGCCTCTCAAATTCATCTTCAAGAAGCTTCATTGAATTAACTTATCACTATGTATTGCAAGGCTACGAAACTTCAAGCTGACAAAACGTACTTTATGTAGATAATCATACAAACATCACAAACCACGTCAACATTACAGTTTCTTAAAGCGTTGCACCGTGACATCGAGGATCTTCTTTCGCTTGATGTCGACGGGCATCTGTGGCGGTAACCCAGAGGCAAAGCCAAGTCCCCCTCGACCGACATTGCTTGCAGCTTCAATCTAAAATACAAAAAAATATATAAAAAATGATATAATCCACTATCCCTGTAATGCACCATTTTTTTTCCCTTATACTTTTTGTCCTATTCTGCAGCTCTCTATGTACCTGGCTATGCAACTTCTTTAACTTTACCATGCTTCAATATCCACAACCTGTTTATGAGGCTGCAGTAAGCACGTCCAAATATAGGACTAAATTACTTGAATAATATTTAATAGCAGTTTCACTTATATTCTTATACTCTAAAATTTACTTATAAGATACTGTGTGTGTGTAAGAGAGAGAAATTAGCTCAGTGTACTGTAAGCTACACAGCCAACAAAACTGCTCTTGATACTTACTGGTGCAGTGATGCCAGATTGAGACTTCCCAAGGCTATCACCTTTTGACCATCCCATTTTCTTCAGCATTTCAAACCCTTTGTTCGTATCCTTCAACTCTCTGTTGAGAAAAAAAAAACAGGTGATGAAGACATAAAAAGTATGTAACTTTAACACAACAAAACCTCTGTACTTCACCGTCTTATTAAAAGAAAAAAAAAAAAAAAAAAAAAACATCCTTTTACTGACAATTATTACTTTTACAGGTAATATTAAAACATTATTCAAGCAGCCTTTCAAAATAGCAATATTATGAAAAGATATTTGCACCCTCTATGTACTGGTAACAAGAGTACTAAAATCAAATCTGATTATACATAGCTTCAAGTACTTTATATTATTGCTCCCATATAATCGTCACTCCTATTCTGCTCAAGATACAGAAAATGTGATGATGCAAACAATGCCAGAGAAAAACAATCAAAATATGAAACATGACGAGATAAAAATGGAGGTCAAATTTACAAAAGGTAATCTGTGCCACAGCATAATTGCCAGTGTTACGAGGAAAAAAATACATGACAGACTACTCAAATTGTTTGTCAATATTCTTAGGGAACGAGTGCTTATGCATCAGTTTCTTATAAATGGCAGCTAGATATACATAACACTGATTAAAGTGCATATGTGTGATCGTGGAAAGTACAACTACTATACTTACGTTTGTGTCGACGCAACCTCTGTTTTTTCGTAAGGGTTGTCTGAACCTTTTTCCTTTCGCCTTTTCTTAGCACGGTCTTCATACTCTGAAGGAAGTTGTGGCGGCATGCCAGCCCCATATGCATACTTTTTCTTCATGGCTTTCAAAACTTTCAATCGAGTCTTCTCCACTGATGGTTTCACTTTCTGGAACTCATCCTCTGTAATGGGAAAACCCTGATATCAGTCCATTTCCCAATTAAAATCTACAAAATAAAACATGCCACATGAGAAAAGCAAGTGTATACATGCAATTATTATTAATAGGTGTTAGTTTTTCCAGACCTCTGAGTCTCAAGTAGACTCTTCTCGGGCTGGTTATATACATGCAATAAGTGAAGACTTAATAATAGTGTGCACTAAGAACAAACATTTTGGAGATTAAAAATATAATTACTTTGAAGCATCAGTAACGTTTCCTACTTCAATCTGATAAGTAATTTTTTTCAATGACCAAGTATTGGAAAATATTTTTATAGGCACATAAAAAAATATAAGCAATATGCGATGACTTGTAGCCCAATTTCTTCTCCAATCAAGAAGTACACTGAATATTCATATTACTACTTGGACTCCAACATACAAAAAATTATTTCAAAATTCTGTGTTTTCTGGATTCCATAAAACTTTCTTGATGGGTCCAGCATTTCCAACTGGGACTAGCTCATGAGTAAAAAATGTACTTTGACGTTTACACTTTAACATTGGTGCACTTAAATTTTATTTGCCCTGTCCTCATCATTTTCGTAGTAAAAGTAAATATTTCTCTATGAAAAATTCCGTGAATGGGCAAATTCTCAGCAAATAATGAGGACAAAACGTTCCAAAGAAAAATCTGCAAATAGGTGAAGCCGTGAATCCAGAACCGTGAATAGTTGGAGGTCAACTGTAAAACAATTTAATTGTCCAGTTATATTTCTCCACCCAAAATATGATACTGATAAACTTTATTTTGAATTCACTGACAACGAACTACAAAACAAGATCTCAATTTCATATGCATACATAATGGAAATCTAAAAAAATCCTGCCACAGCCTATTAATAAATTCCTACACTGCCATCATCCTTTTTACACTCCCAGAGCTATTAATGTTTTCATTTATATAACCAATATAAAGTCCCTGAACTTGCAAAATAAACTTATACAGAACAGAACATTCCATTTTCAGGTATAATAACTGCCACGGCAACAACAAAGAATATCCCATAAATGAAAGATGAAAGAATTAAGCTGGGATTCTGACCCACTAAATCAAACTGTGTCTATACAATGGTTAACACTTTCCTATCACCTTTATACTCACTTAGCTGTGGTTGACTTGCTCGAACTATTCCTGGTTCACATTCATTACAGCTTAAATATCCTGGGTGAATGTGGCACTTCATCTTGATTGATCCAAACTGTATTTCCCAACCATGCCCCACCTGTTATCAACAAGAAAATTCAATGAATTACATTTAAAAAATCTATAAGACAGTTAAAAGACAATATTACAATGCATCAAAGGCTCTGTTGGATACTGGAAACTTCTGGATGTGATGAAAAAAACACCGGATGGAAAACAGCAACTTTATCCTCAACTGTTAACCCGAATTGGTGCAAGTTAGGAACTGCATATACTAATGCATTGGTTTTTAATTATGTTCTGTCTTTCACATTGCATGCTAAAATAATTTAAGAGATGATATCTCCTCTTAAATACATTTAATCTGTGCATTACTTTCATATTTAATTTGAAGGGTTGAGTTTTGTTACCTTCCTTTCTGGTTTTCCAGTAATTTTGTAAGTCACAAATGCGATATACATTATTATTATTATTATTATTCCATAGTATTTCCACTTACTCCAAAAATTTAGAAACTTCCAACAGGTTGTTTACTTTGTCCAGCAACAAAGAAAAGTGGTAAACAGCTAAAATACATTAAATGAATTTTTAATTTCTTCAATAAACTGAGAACATCTGCTGTGAAATTTGAACGAATTTGAGCATAAACACTTAACTTACCTCAATTTCATCGCTAGGTTCCCCTGGTATGCATATACAAGTGCCATTGATGTAAGTTCCTTGAATACTACCAAGATCTTTGATGAAGTAATGATGATCATCAGGGCTATCTGATCTATAGACAAATTCAGCATGTTCCTGCAAGAGTTCATTTATGCATATCAATTAAAAGCTTTGAAAAACTGCAATTATTATTCAAGTAACTGACTTTCACCAGACTACTAATAAGCCACTCTTCTGCACATCTCCAGGTATTGCAAAGTCTTTTTCCTTTCGTGAATAGTCGTAACTGGAACAAGAATTTATTAAGAGAAACTGGACTGTTAGACAGAAAGATAATATTCCTGTGACAGTAAGATCAATTTGATTTTTTTATTAAAAAATGACAACAACAGTGCCTACTGAGGCAACACACTTCTGCCAGAGTTGAAAATACTACTCCACACACAGAGCCCCTTTCCTCCACAAAAGTTACATGGCCATTTCTCCAAAAATTCAAATAATTTCAAAGACCTTCAACACAACTTTTAGTGTAACCTTGCTAACAAAAGACAAATAACATAACACTATTACAGGTAACACAGAGCTCTGAAGAAAAGATGAGCTCATGTACAGGACTTCAAAAGCTGATGGAAAATACTTCACAATGAAACCACAGCAATACTGGGTCATCGAAATTCATTACTGTAGATTATGCATACACCCAGGCAAAAATGATACACTAGCACCATTTAATCAAAACATTTGGGGAAATATGACAAATTTTTAATCTACAGTGGTACCTCGACATACGAAAGGCTCAACTTACGAAAAACTCGAGATACAAAAGCAGATACAAAAAATTTTACAACTCTACATACGAAAAGTTTTCAAGATACGAAAGGTTGTTGCTGTAAAATCCCGAGATTCGCCCGGACCACCGAGAATAATTTTAAAACTCCTGCGCCGCCAACTGAGTAAACTCGCCACCATCCTCCCACTCTCCCATTGGTTCCTGATGCTAGTCACCCCATAAGATCCTGCTCTCCTATTGGTCAGCATCTACCCCTTGTGCTTTAAGTATTCTATTGGTAAAAGGATGCTGTAAATTGAAAAACTTATTCATGCAATACATTTAATAAAAAAAAAAACATTAGGTAAAGATAGAATAAGGAATAGAAATGAATGGTTATTATACTGTTTGGTAGTTTCAGTAGTTGAAGAGAGATAATGAAAATTTATGGCTTACTGTGTACTAGGAAAAGTGATTGCTTGGCGATCGTTCGATACTCGTAAGTGCTGGATGTAAACAGAAGTTTGGAAGCTTTTTTTTTTTTTTTTTTTGTGTATTATAGTTAATGGTTACTTAATAAATTATTTTGAAATGAGTACATGCAATACATTTTAATAAAAAAAAAAATTGTGTGAATTAGTTATAAAATATAAAATAAATCAGACTGGTATCATCGAAGACAACAAATACATATTTTTTAGAATTCTTTTTCTGTTTTAATATTACGTTATGTATATGTTTCATTATAGCTGTCAGTAACTCGGTATCTCCATTAGGTAAAGATGGAATAAAGAATAGAAATGAATGGTTATTATACTGTTTGGTAGTTTCATTAGTTGAAGAGAGATACTAATGAAAATTTATGGCTTACTGTGTCCTAGGAAAAGTGATTGCTTGGCGTTCGTTCGGTACTCGTAAGAGCTGAATGTAAACAATCGATTGGAAGGTTTTTGTTTGTTTGTTTGTGTATTATAGTTAATGATTAATTAATAATTATTTGAAATGAGTACATACTCTGATTATTTTATACATTTTATTGGCATATTCTAAGCTTTTAGCTTCTTAGGTTTAGATGTCAGAATCATAGACTAGGCTACAGTAGCAACCGCTAACATAGGCTAGGCTTATTGCTAAGGGACATATGCTAAAGTCCTAATATATGCTGTAAAAAGGGGGTTGGGGTTTGAACATTACATGCAGTTGAATATTACTCAAGTATGTACAGTATTTTGCCTTTTTGGAGTCATATTTCTTCCGTCGGATCGGCGTCGTAACCCTAGAACATGTGTTGTAGGCCTGGAAATATAATTTACTGGGGTGTTTTTGGAGGGCTTGGAACGGATTAGCCATTTTACATGTAAAATGTGGTCCAAGATACGAAAACCTCATGATACGAAGGGCGCCTCGGAACGGATTAATTTCGTATCTCGAGGTACTACTGTATTTGTATTTTTCATAGCTAATGAAGCTTCGATCTTGACAAGATAAATCTTAGTGACAGCTGGAAACCGGTTGAAAATAATCAAAGACTGACACAAAAAACTGTAAAATGCAGGGATTCATTGCCTTTTATTTTTGACAATTATACCAATTTGCAATTTAATTATCAATTGCCTAAAATTCTCATTTGGAAAAGAAACACATTTCAATTATTAGTAAAGTGAATTTGATATCTTTTCACGATTTCCATCAAACTACTTTTTTTGCTACTCTGCCAAGTGCACTCTGAAGATCCATAATATAATTCTCCATTTAACTTGGTACAGTTTCATCAGTTGTGGACCTCCTTGGCACAAAGCCAACCTCACATTTTTCAGCTTAAACCATTTTGCCTAATTCATTTGCAGAACCTTCTAAACTTACTTTCATATTAAAGACACCACTTACAAACATTAAGATACAAACCAATGGGATCGCAAATTATAATTGTGTTCAAGGTGCACCCCTTTGCCACCTGCAAGTTTAAATTTTGTATTGTGTGCCTGTACATCCAGTAGTGAATGTACAGTGTACTTTGTCTTAGGGTGAAAAAATACCAAATTTGTAACTAATTTGTATTTTTCATAACTAACAAACCTGAGGTCTTAACATTAGGATTTACTAGCGCCAAGCTGGAAACGTAGAATTAGAAAAATTACACTGTGAGATCAGGACTAATAGGCATCTATAACCAGGTCACGGTCATGTATACCAGAATACCCACGGCTACCTGTGACCCACCAGTTATATTTCTAACCCAGTTTAGACTGCTAGAGGGGTGGTTCGAGGTGGGCCTTTACCTGTTAAGACCTCAGGTTTGTTAGTTATGAAAAATACAAATTCGTTACAAATTTGGTATTTGTTCATATACGAAACAAACCTTCGGTCTTAACATTAGGATAGACTTACTATTGGAGGGAGGTAAGTCTCTACAACTGACTGGGAGTTTGCCACCTTATCCATTTCCGAATATATACGGAAATTCTAAGAGAATGGACAATGAACCTAGAACCAAAGATATAAGCGGATCTATTGGTTTTCCCCACCCCATGGGTGTAGATACCATTCTACTGTTTACTCTTGTCCCTTGCAACTGGATCCACTTTCACCCCCCTCTTTTCCCTATTATCCAGAGGGGTGTGTTGCTACTGAAAAGTATATCATAACCTAAGATAGCTTCACAGTATGGCTGACCACCTCACCTGCATCTAGTCCGTTCCAGCACATGACGGTACTCTCCTTCATATTGCCGTAGTTAAAGGAGTAGGAAGAAAGTAGTAAAGAAAAAAGACCAGTCATCCCATTCATTCTACTTTCATACCTTCATCTTAGACTAGACGCAAACTGACCCGCCAAGGGGCACTGGATGAACTATATCACTTGTTGGGCCGCCACCACTGGACCCAATAAAAAGGTGCCAGGATCTATGGGCAACATCTTTCAAATAAAATGAGGTGAAAGTTGTTTGGCGTTTTCCACACACCAGCTTTCAGAATTCTATCCACAGACATGTTCTTCTTAAATGCCAGAGAAGCACTCACGCCCCTGATGTCATGAGCTCTAGCTCCCACCTGGCTATCTGACCCTCTGCCTTCTGCCATATAAGCATCTCTGATCGTCTCCCTTAGCCAAAACGATATTGTATTCCTGGACACTTCCTTCTTGTTCCGTCCTGTACTTACGAACAACCTCCGGCACCCCGGCCTGAGGTGCCTTGTTCTCTTTAAGTACTCCCGTTAGTGCCCTGACGGGGCACAGGAGCATCTCAGCTTTGTCGTTGTCTACAAAGTCTGCCAGGAAGGTATGGTAAAGGAGTCCCTAATCTTGGCTGTCTACTATTGTTGGATTTTGGGTCTTGGCCACGAATTCTGGGACAAACTCACATACCATTGATCTCCAACCTCTCGAGTGCTTTATGAGATATGAGAGGCCATGTAGCTCCCCCACCCTTTTGGTTGAAGCCAGGGCCAATAAGAAGACTGTCTTCAGGGTCAGGCTCCTATCCATGGACTGCCTTAGTGGTTCGTAGGGGGGTTTTGTCAGACTACTCAGTACCCTGGTCAGATCCCAATCTGGGGATTTTAGCTCCTTTGGTGGGCATGACTGTTCAAAGCTCATCAGCATGGCCAACTCCCATGAAGACGATATGTCCACTCCTTTCATTCGTAAGACTGAGGCTAGAGCCGCCCTGTACCCCTTCACTGCAGATACAGACATATGTTTTTCTGTTCTGAGATATATCAGAAAGTCTGCTAACTGCTGAATAGTGGTACCGAGTGGAGACAAGTTCCCTCTACGACACCAATCACAGTATGCTGACCACTTTCCTTGGTATACTGTCGCAGATGATTTTCTGATATTACCTGCCATCTGAGTTGCTGCTTTCTGCGCAAACCCTCTCGCTCGGAGGAGATACTTGACAGTCTCCACCCGTGAAGCGATAGGGACTTCACCGACTGGTGGTACCTCTCCACGTGCGGCTGACACAGTAGGTTGCTCCATGGAGGTAACTCTCTTGGCCCATCTACTAGGAGTTCCAGTAGGTCTGGAAAGCACTCTGCCTTTCGGCCATAACGGGGCTACCAGGGTCATCTTGAGGTTCTGAGACCGCATTACCCTGTTCAGAACCTGACGGATTAGACAAAATGGAGGAAATGCGTACACGTCCAGATTGTCCCAGGGGTGTTGTAGCGCATCTTCTGCTACTGCCTCTGCGTCTGGGACTACTGAACAATACACTTCCAACTTTTTGTTGTACCTGGTTGCGAATAGGTCTATGATCGGTCCTTCCCACAACATGAGGCATCCTGTCCACTACCTGTTGGTGCAGGGACCACTCCGTTCCCAGAATCTGATCCCTGCGGCTCAACTTGTCGGCCACTATGTTCTTTTTCCCGGAATATACCTGGCCTTGATGTCTACCAGGTTCTCTATAGCCCACTGGTGAAGTTGAACTGTCATCACATGTACTGCCGAGAAACTAGGCCTCCTTGCTTGTTTATATAAGCTACTACTGTGGTGTTGTCTGACATCAATACCACTGAGTGTCCCTTTACTCTCTCCCTGAATTCCTGTAGAGCTAGAAAAGCTGCTTTCAACTCCAGCACGTTTATATGGAGTTCTCTGTCCCTGCAACTCCATTTTGCTGACACCATCAACTCCTCCATATGGCTCCCCAGCCTTCTAGTGACGCATCGAGAACAGCAAGAGGTCGGTGAGGATTGTTGAAGGGGGACACCCACTGTCAGATTGTCGTCGTTCACCCACCACAGCAAGTCTTTCCTCACTTCTGCCGACAAGGGAATTTGCTCGTACGGGTGATCTACCATTGGTGACCAAAACTCCTTCATCCTCCATTGTAGGGACTGAAGGTGTAGCCTTCCTTGTGGTACTAACTTCTCCAGGGAGGTTAGGATTCCCAGCACCACCTGCCACTGTCTGATGGCTGTGTCTGTTTTTCCAGAAAGGCATTCACCCCTTGTTTGCATTTCTCTATTCTTTGGTCTGTCGGGAATACTTTGGCTTGTGTTGTGTCTATCACCATTCCCAGATATTCCAAACGTTGACTTGGATCCAACTGCGACTTCTCCTGATTTACCACAATACCTAGGCTGTGACAAAGCTGCAGGAGGGCCGCCCTGTCCCTGAGTAATTTCTCCCTGGACTTTGCTATCACCAGCCAATCGTCCAGATATCTTATTAGCCTGATCCCCTGAGCATGCGCCCACGCCGACACGAGGGTGAACTCTCTTGTAAAAACTTGAGGAGACATTGTCAATCCGAAGCACAGGACCTTGAATTCGAAAGCTTTCCCTGCAAGACTGAAGCGGAGAAATTTCCTTGAAGACTGATGACCTGGTATCTGAAAGTATGAGTCCTTTATATCGACAGTCAGCATAAAGTCTCCGATTCTGACTGCTTGTAGAACCGTTTTCGGAGTTTCCATCTTGAAACTGGTTTTCCTTATAAACAGATTCAGCGTTGACAGGTCTATTACTGTCCTCCACTCCCCGTTGGCTTTGGGTACCAGGAAAATCCTGCTGTAGAAGCCTTTTGCCGGACTGCATACTTGTTGCACAGCTCCTTTTTCCATCATCTTCTTCACTCTGTCCTGAAGAATAGTGGTCTTCTGAGATTTGTGGGCATAAGTGACGTGGGGTAATGGTTGATCTGTCAGGGGCGGGGTTACCTCGAACAGGATCAAAATACCCGATCCTGAGAACATCCACCACCCACTGCTCTGCCCCTAGTTCCTGCCACACCTTCCAGTGATTTGCCAGGCAACCCTCCACTGGTGTGGCCGAGTGATGGGGAGGCGCCCATCCTATCTTCTTGAGCCTCTCCCTCTTCCCCTATTGCCCCTTCCTCTGTTGTTTCTATTGAGAAAGGGCCGATGAGTAGCCTCTTTGGGGAAGAGGGTCTTGTGACCCTATTAGGGATGTTATGTCTCACTGTCTTCTTTCGAGACATCTGCTGTTGTCTTCCCTCCAAAGGAGTAGTTTGACTGTTAGACGTTTTCCTAACTGCCTGTTGCACCAACCTATCGTTAGTGTCCATCCTTCTTCTATCTATCGCCTCTTCCAGTATGACCTCTGGCAACAGCAGTTGCGATTCCAAGATATCCCCATTCCTCATTGCTAACAGGGAATCCAAATCCACATTGCGGCTTAGTCTAGCCAACGCTGCATCTCTCCTCATTAGCAGGATATTTGCCCAAACATTGGCACTTACGTTTGTCAGGTACGCAATCGCCTTGGAACCTGACTGTAGTAATCTAATGAACAATGGTTCATCCACTACTTTCTTGTTGCTTCCGAGGATGCAATCTTCGCCACTGCTGTTGACCAAAGGTCTAAACCAAGAAGCAGCCTGAAAGACAGAAGAAGCTGTTGCTTCTAACGTTAGCAGCCTCTTGGTACATCATCGAAGGGCACTCCATTTTAACCTGATCCAAGGTTAATCCAGGCCTTAATCTTACAACATTAGGGTTCATTTGTCTAGACAGCAAAGGACCTTCGGTGTCGTATAATATTTCCTTTGCTTTATCATTGGAGGGGAATAAATTTAAATGATCTATTAGATCTTAAGGAATTATCACTCCCTGCAATCTTTGCGTTTACATGTTGCAAGACCGATTCCGCATGACTCGAACAAGGCATTTCATACGACACCTTGGTATCCCTCTTTAATCCAAATGCCAGGTCAATTCCAGGCGGAAGCATACTGGCCGGTGTTTCTGTCTTCTCCGAAAGGTTATTGAATTGACGAATCAAATCAATCAACCCTTATGCATACGAAGGCCAGCAAACTCTTGGTTTTCTCCTTCCTCCGGCTCTAGTGTACCATTCTCCGTCACAAGGGATGTTGTCTCGCCCCTATCTTCTGACAGACGGCCCGGAATTCCACGGCCGCGGTCTCTTTGATCTTTGCTGGCCGCTGTTGGCTCGATCACCTGGATAGTCAGCAGGGGAACGAGAACGCCTCACTCTTTCTCTGCTTACGGATCTAGAGCGAGAATCTCGTCTAGATCTCCAAGATGAAGGCTCCCTTAAGACAGATATAAGTTCGTCTCTATTAGTATTGGCATCGTTTTCGAGCGTCGGCGAGCCCGGCCTCGACCTTCTATCCAGACGGACACTGCCTTCCACGAACGTATCCGCCGAGGTTGCCAACTCTCTATTTTTCGTACTTTTAATAGGAGCCTTATCGTCCTTTGTACGTATTTTGAACGGCCTTACGGGCGAAACTGGGACCTGCATTCCATCCTCTGCTGCACCTTTCGCCGCCAACGTTGATTTTACCGGAGGTACCGTAGTTTTTGCGATCCGAACTGGCAACTCCGCATCGGCCGCTAGTCCGCCGGCCGTCACCTCTCTCGCTTGTTCGGATTCTTGCGAACGGCTTCGTCTGCTAACATTGTGCTTAATAGCCACTGACTTCCCGACCTTCCTGCTGACTTGGATATGACAGTCTTGGTCCGAAGATGAGGAAGAATTGATTCTTCTCCTCTTAGCCCGAGGATCCGCCAGGAACTCCCGAATCCTCCTCCAACGCTTGACTGGCGCTCGCCGTGATGTTATCGGACTTAGCGATGACGCCGAACTAGAGGAAGAAGACGAAGAAGGCGAATCACACTTTTTCTTTTTGTCTCTCTTATTCATTCTCTTCTCTATATCCTGTAATTTCTGCATTACAGTTTGCATTGACGGGTCAGAAGGCGTATTAGCGTCTGGGTGCAGCGAAATAGGCCGAGAATCGGTCTGTGACGTCATCACGCCTGCCATATCAGAGTGTGACGTATGTTGTGACGTCATCCCTCTCGTAGGGAGAGACTGAGAGGTTTCTGCTGGCAACCGCACGTTTGCTGCCAAACTACCTCCCACGTTCTGCATCGCTGTAAACACTGAGTGTGATGGTGAAGCCTCGGCATTAATTCCCATAAAATTGCAAGCCCGGGGGATGAGGAACATTCAGCGCTGCCGGACCCTGCTGGAACCGTGACGTCATATAATGCGCAAGCAGACCATCCAAGGTTGGTACGCCTGGTAGGCCTAGCGCTGACCACGTACCATCCAACCTATGCGCTTGAGGAGCGGGAGCCTGGAACAAAGATGGCGGATCTCCCCCTCTACTTGCTGGGAATAAAGGAGAGTGCATATTATTCATAAGATTACCCAAGGTCCCTCCTGACGTTTCCGATACTGAACCGCTAGGAGAAACCGAAGGGGTAGGGGTGGATGACAAATCAAAAGCAGGTGGAGAAACATATGGAGCAGCTGGTTTATTGCCGATACAAAAGAAGCCGGTAAGGTTTGGTCATCCAAAGATGGCGTCACCACCTTCCTTTGTATGGCTTTTCCCATAGAACTTCTTCCACTGTTCCACCGACCAACCGCGACAAACAGAACATGGATTAGTAATCGTACATACGTTTTCCATGCACCTACTACACGTTGGATGAGGATCCGTCGACACCGAAGTTAGGAACCTAGAACATGGAAAGCCACTGACTCCTGGGCATTTCCTTTGTCTCCTCTTCGAAACGGTAGACGATCCCGATGTTGAGGCAAAATTCTCCATCATACCACGTATACACTCTTACCTCACACTGATCACACTCGGAGAAAGAAAAGGTAATAGGAAATGAAAAATGAAAAATGAAATGGATAAAGAACGGGCAAAGTGAAAAACCGGCTTTAAATCAGATAGACAGTAACACGTCTTATCTTAAAGGCGGTAGGAAAATAACTGGTGGGTCACAGTTACAGTAGCCGTGGGCATTCTGGGTATACATGCCACCCCATGACCTGGTATAGATGCCATTAGTCCCTGGATCTCACAAGTGTAATTTTAATTCTACCGGTTTCCAGCTTGGCGCTAGTAAATCCTAATGTTAAGACCGAAGGTTTGTTTCGTATATGAACAAACATGCAATACTGCATTGATTTCATATCAGACTGCACCTAAATAGACATGAAAAATACAGTAAACAACTTACAAACAATTGACCTAAACTTTCATCAAATTTAAAATACCTTTACAATACTCTCTTCCCCTTTTTCTTCCCTTTATAATAAAATCATAAATTTACAAAAAAGCGTGGCACGCTTGGCGACGTACTACATACCTTACTAACATTGACGTCCAACAACTGAATCAAGTTTTCAGGATTCCTTCCAACTTTACCACCATTCATTTTGGTCTGGTTTACTATATGGGAGGTATTCACCCACTTTAACCTTGTCCACTCCACTCTCTGTAACCATTAACCTTATGGATGGAGGAACTTCTCCTTGGTTTTCTGGAAATACAATATGTAAGGTGGTCAGTTAATCTATCTTTTGTAATGAATAACTTCCAATGCTTTTTATTTTATTTTAATGCTGGCGTGGGTTTAATTACTGAGAACTACCCATGGGAACAGTAGTTTGTATCTTGTGCTAAGCTGTTATACCCAACTTAGGTTGGTACTAAACAGATAGCCAGTGATCCAATGAATACTCTCACTTTAGTTATTTATACAGCAAAGAACAATGTAATATTTGTGAATAACACAGACTTCCTTGAGAATACATATTCCAATACCCGAGATGATTTTTATATTTTTTTCAGCCACCTCAGACAATATAAAAACAGCTCACCTGGGTAATTCATGGAGGAAAAGTTTCCAGAATTCATGGCGTCATGACCTCCACTGACCTGTTGAGCATATACTGGAATTAAAAATTAAATAATTGTAAAGGGCATATTAGATGTGATATTTTCATTACATGCACTCAAGAGTGCAACAAAATACCCAAAATCTGAAAACAATTCAATCAGCATTAGCGAAAATACCTACTAAGCATCACCTTTAAAACACAGCTATTCAAAGATGTGAAAAGTGGTCAAGTTTAAGCAAAAAAGGTCAGTTGAATATACTTGGAATCTCAACTAATAAATCCAATGGAAAAACTTGACCGAGCTGAACCTGGACTACATCCAAGAGTTTTCAGCATAATTATTTGCTTAGCCCAAATTGAAACCCCTTTTTTTCAAGCTACAATCTTTATTACATACACAGAAGGAAAGAAGAGAAGAAACCCACACTTCTTGTGTTATTGAAGAAAAATGTTATTGTTATAATACAATTAAGTTTGTTCATACTTACCTGGCAGATATATATATAGCTGTATTCTCCGAAGTCCGACAGAATTTCAAAAATCGCGGCACACGCAGTGGGCGGCCAGGTGTAGTACCCATTCCCGCCGCTGGGGAGGCAGGATATCAGGAACCATTCCCATTTTCTATTCATATTTTCATCAGTGCCACGTCTCTGAGGGGAGGTGGGTGGGCACTTAATTATATATATCTGCCAGGTAAGTATGAACAAACTTAATTGTATTATACAATAATATTTTGTTCATGCAACTTACCTGACAGATATATATATAGCTGAATCCCACCTTCGGATGGTGGGAAGAGACAGAATAGGATTTGTAGGAAACTTAAATTAAGTAGATGATGTACACCTTGGTTCCTCACTGTTAGCAAAGTAGACTCTGTGATTACTGTCACTTAAGCCTGCTTGTGCTTAATCAGAGTTGCCAGCCAGGTGACCTGTAGTGCTGGTGCGCTCTGGATGCTCTGTCAACGGGGACGTGACCTCAACGTGACAAGACCATTGAGCCATACATATGAGGGCAACAAAGCAACTGACCACCACCTGACCAACTATCCAAGACCCCCTGAACACTAAACTAAGAGATGGGAGGTCTTCACAAAAGACTCACCCACAACCAAAAACCACAAAACTAAAAACTAACCAAAACAACCTAAAACCTAACTAAGGGATAGGGAGAGAGCTACCTTCAGCCCCCAAGGACTGTGTCTGCAGAAAACTGTATGGGCCCAAGAGAACCAACAGTCCTCGTATTATCGTTCTTCAACACTCTCAAAGTTAGTGTGGAGGCGAATACTGAGTTGCTCCTCCAAAAGGTGGCGTCAAGGATGTCCTTGATCGACATGTTCCTTTGGAAGGCAAGCGAGGTTGCGACAGCTCTGACCTCGTGAGCTTTCACTCGCAAGAGGCTCAAATCGGCTTCTGGTAAGACGAATGAGCCTCTTTAATCACGTCTCAGAAAGAACGCCAAAGCATTCTTGGATAATGGTATATCGGGTCGTTTTACCGAACACCACAGATTATCTGAGGGACCTCGTACCTCCTTTGTCTTGTGAACATAAAACTTTAGAGCCCTGACAGGGCACAGGGCTCTCTCAGGTTCTTGGCCCACAAGGCTTGTCATACCCTCAATTTCAAAGCTCCTTGGCCAAGGCTTAGACGGGCGGGTTTTCATTTTCGCTAAGAAAGTGGGACTCAAAGAGCAGACAGCATTGTCACCTTTGAAGCCCACTGCTTACTAATGGCTTGAATTTCGCTAACTCTCTTCGCCGTCGCCAGAGCAGTTAGGAAAAGAGCCTCTTCGTCAAGTTCCTAAGAGACGCTGCATGGAGAGGCTCGAAAGGACTCGACATCAACAGTCTAAGAACTAAATCTAAGTTCCAAGAAGGAGGCCTCGCCTGAGGTATCTTGGTAGTCTCAAACGATCTCAAGAGATCGTGAAGATCTCTGTTGTCAGTAAGGTCTAGGCCTCTGTGTCGGAAGACTGCTGACAGCATACTCTTATATCCCTTGATGGTCGGGACTGCCAGCTTCTGCACATTCCTTAAGAATAGCAGGAATCGGCTATCTGGCTCACAGAGGTAGTGGAAGAGGAAATTCCCTCCTTTCTACACCATGGCCCTGAAGGAAGCCCACTTCGACTGGTAAACAGCTCTCGAGGAAGTCCTCCTTGCGTTGGCGATCGCTTTCGCAGCTGCTTTAGAAAAACCTCTCGCTCTGGCCAACTTTTCGATAGTCTGAACGCAGTCAGACCCAGAGCGGAGAGGTTTCGGTGATATCTTGCGAAGTGGGGCTGTCTGAGTAGATCTTTCCTCCAGGGCAACGTCCTCGGAAAGTCTATGAGGAAGGACATTACCTCCGTGAACCATTCCTTCGTGGGCCACATCGGCGACCAGGGTCAACCTCGTCCCCTTCGATGCCGCGAACTTCCTTATGACTTCCCCCATGATCTTGAATGGCGGGAAGGCATACAGGTCCCAGTTCGTCCAGTCCCAGAGCAGAGCGTCTATAGCGACTGCTCCTGGATCCAACACAGGGGAGCAATAAAGAGGCAACCTCTTCGTCCTCGGACGTCGCAAATAGGTCGACTAAAGGACGTCCCACAGTCTCCATAGTTTCCCGACAGACGTCCCTGGTGCAGCGTCCATTCCGTCGGCAGGATCTGATCCTGTCGGCTGGAGAAAGGTCTGCTCTGACGTTCTGGACTCCATGCGATAAATCTCGTCAGGATCCTTGATTCGCCTTGCCATCTGCCCACAGCAGAATCTCCCTCGCTAAGTAAAATAGAGGACGGGAGTGTGACCTCCCTGATTCTTTAGGTTTACGCAAGGGCCGTGGTGTTGTCCGAGTTGACTTGGACAACTTTTTCCTGGCAACCTTGTTTTGATGGAAGGAAAACTGTAGCGCCAGGAAAACCGCCGCTAGTTCCTTCACATTGATGTGCCAGGACACCTGTTCCCCCCTCCAGGCGCCTGACACTTCTTCCCCTCCTAGTGTTGCTCCCCATCCCGACACGGAGGCGTCGGAAAACAACACTAGGTCGGGGCTCAGAAGCTTTAGGGACAACCCCTCTCGAAACTTCCGAGGATCTAACCACCATCTTAGATGGTTTTTCACCGATTCGGTGATCATAAAGGTCGCATCCAGATCCTCTTTGACTCTCCATTCTTCTGCCAGGGGAAAAACTGGAGAGGCCTGAGATGTAGTCTTCCCAGGGAAACAAACTTTTCCAGCGAGGAAATGGTCCCCAGCAGACTCATCCACTCCCTCGCCGAGCAAGTTTCCTTCCCCAGGAAGGCCGAAACTCTCTCTAAGCCTTGCAGCTGTCGTTCCTGGGACGGAAACGCCCGAAAAGCCACTGAATCCATCTGAATCCCCAGATACACGATGGACTGTGTTGGGGTCAGATGCGACTTTTCGAGGTTGACCAGAAGTACCAGGGACCTCGCCAAGGCTAACGTGAAGTGAAGGTCCTTCAGACACCTCTCTTCTGACGATGCTCTGACAAGCCAATCGTCGAGATACAGGGACACTCTTATCCCTGCAGAATGTAACCATCTCGCTACGTTCTTCATGAGCATGGTAAATACCATCGGAGCCGTGCTTTAATCCGAAACAAAGGGCTCGGAATTGCCAAACTTTGTCTTTTAGCACAAACCTCAGAAAACTTTCTTGAAAGAGGGTGGATCGGAACGTGAAAGTATGCGCCTGTAGGTCCAAGGACACCATCCAGTCGCCCGGTCTCAAGGCTCCTAGAACCGACTGAGGCGCTTCCATCTTGAATTTTTTCTTTCTATAAAAGATTCAGCCTGCTCACGTCCAAGACTGGACGCCACCCAAGCGACTGCTTCTTTGGTACCAGGAAAAGCCTGTTGTAATATCCTGGTGACCCCAGGTCTAAGACCTGTTCCACCGCTCTTTTCTCGATCATTTGATCTAAAAGATCGAAAAGAATCTGACGTTTCTCCCCTTGATATGACGGGGAAAGATCTCTGGGAGTTGTGGATAGAGGAGGAGGGTCCAAAAAGGGGATCTTATACCCTGTTCCACTATCTTGAGGGACCACGCATCTGTATCTCTCTCTCTCCATGCCCCCGCAAAAGAACTTCAGCCTGGCTCCGACCGGCATCTGAAGGACTTGATTTTCATTTAGAGGATTTAGGCTTAAAAGAAGCTCTTCCTCTTGAAAGCCCTCTCCCTCGAGGAGCAGCTCTCGAGGGAGGAGCCCCACGAAAGGGTTAACCTTCCTAGGTGGTCGTCCAAAGAAGACGTAGTAGGGACTGCGGGACGTCTTGAAGACTGGGCCAAGAGGTCCTGGGTAGCCTTCTCCTGTAGGCTCACTGCCAGGTCCTTTACCATAGCCTGGGGGAAGAGATGGTTCGAAAGAGGCGCAAAGAGAAGCTCCGCTTTCTGTGTTGTAGAAACAGACCTAGCCGTAAAGTTGCAGAAAAGCGCTCTCTTCTTGAGAAAAGCAGTGCCGAAGTGAGACACTAACTCTTCCGAACCATCCCTGACGGCCTTGTCCATGCAGGATAACACATTGGACAGCTCCCCCAGGACTTAACGAGTCAGGACTCCTAGATTGAAGATCCAGGACTCCAAGCACCAGCCTAGAAAGTTAAAGACTTCGAGAGTCCTTAACAGTCCTTTCATGTGATGATCAATCTCCGTTGGCGTCCATGAAATCTTAGCAGTCGATAAAAGGGACCTCTTCTGAGCATCGACCAGACTAGCAAAGTCCCCTTGGGAAGACGACGGGATCTTAACTCCTACTTCTCCTTTGGTCTCATACCAGATGCCGCCTTTCCCACTGAGTCTTGAAGGAGGAAGGGCAAAAGTCGACTTGCCCTGATCCTTCCGACGTTCCATCCAATCTTGGAACTTCTTAAAAGCCCTCTTGGTGGACAAAGAAGTTTTCATTTCCACAAACTCCGGAACCTTGCAAGACTTAGATGACGAAAACTGAGAGGGTGGAGACTTGGGAGCTGCAGGCTGAAACTTCTCTCCAAAAGAAGAGCGTAGCAGTCGAACCAGCACTTTGTAATCCGACACAGACGAAACCGAAGGCTGCTCCTCCTCAACTGAGTCCGCCGGACTACTAAGCTCTCCTTCCTCCCTAAGAGGCAAAGGAGATTGCACCTCTGGAGAGGGCGTGCGCCCAACGGGTCTAGCCTTCAACAAAGGCTTTCGAGGAATAGGTGTAGCAGCTTCTTCAAAGCGACCGACCTTCTGTCGATCCTTAGAGCTTGAAGAACGAAGAGCGTCTTGACAGCGCTGAGCGTCAAGAGAGGCTACTCTAACTCGCTCTAGAGAAGCGTCCTTACGCTTCCCGCTAAAGTGTCTAGCTTTCGCTTTCAAAGCGTCCTTCTGGGCGCTCTCGAAAGCCTTCTCAAAAGGCAAAGCGTCTAGCAAAACGTCCCGACGAGCGTCCTCAAAAGCGTCCTGCCGAGCGTCCTCAAAAAGCGTCCTCCAAGGCGTCATGCCGAGCGTCCCCTCAAAAGCTGTCCTGACGCGCGGGCTGATCAGGACGTCGAGAGGGAAGAAAAGCGTCCTGTCCACGAGACTTCCTACCAGTAGAACGAGATCGAGGAAGCTCCGACGGAGAAGCAAGCGGAGACAGAGACGAACGAGGAGACGGAGAAGGGGACTGCTTCGTCCTCTTGACAGGCAGCCTGGCGTCCTTCCTACGCTTAGGCTCGACTGCTGCTGGGCGAGTCTTCTGAGCCATTAAAGCTGACAATTGGTCTTGAAGAGACACAAGAATATTCTTCGTTGGGTGAAGAAATAGAGGAGGTGAAGGGCTGAACCTGCGAGAAGACGAGGGGCGAGGGGACGCCTCCTTCCTTCTCACAGGTACAGCTACCTGCCTCTCCGAAGCGCGAGAGAAGCGCTTCTCAGCGTCGTCCTCAGATGACGTCCTACCTCTCTTCTGCGGAGGAAACGCGTCATACGACGCAGGTGAAGACCGCAACGATAACGGAGAGAGAGGACGTGAAGCGTCCTCCCTCGGAAAAGTCCTTTTCACGGACGCGAGTCTTTCCGAGCGCTCCACCCTTGCGCGGGGAGGGCGCCTCGGAGGACAAAAAACAGTCCTTAAGATGCGAGCCTGTGCACGCTCCTTGGCAGCCTGGGAACTAACAACAGGTCCTGCCGAAGGGACGCCAGATCGGTGGGGAGCCCCCCGTAACTTTGCGGCTTTCGACATACCCACTCCCCGAGTCTGGGAGTCCGATAGAGGTCTAAGCCTAGAGGCATTATGGGGCCGATCTGACGCCCCCCCCCCACCACAACACTAGGGGCACGATCACACACTTTACTTGAGCCGGTTTCTAATGCCAACACTTTGGACTCTAGAGTGCGTAACGACTCAGAATCAGAGAAAGGGCATTACCTTCTCCAGACACAGAATCAGGGCCCGCAGGCAACAACACAGGATTAGGTGAAGCAAATTCTACTGGTGTTAATACAGGTGAAATGTTACTTCCCTTACCTTTCGAAGAACCGCTCTTGGAGGAAGCCCTCCTGATCCTATCGCGTTCCAATTTACGCCGATAGGAATCATACACCTTCCATCCATCATCGGTCAAACCTTTGCATTCATTGCACCGATCATCCAACAAACATACATGCCCCCTACACCCCATACATACTGTGTGGGGATCTACCGATGATTTAGGTAGCCTCACCTTGCAATCACTCTTCACACACACTCTGAAACTCACTGAACTTGATCCAGACATCACGTTCACAGAAAAGCCAATCCAAAATAAAAAAACAGTCCACTATCGCGTATGCCAATCCAACAATCCAGAATCAATAACCAAAAGTCAATCCAGATACTTAGAACGAGTCAATCCAAAAAATCTAGGCGGAGGTCTGTAAACAGTTGTTTACCGACCGGCGACAGAAAAAATATGATAGAAAATGGGAATGGTTCCTGATATCCGCCTCCCAGCGGCGGGAATGGGTACTACCACCTGGCCGCCCACTGCGTGTTGCGCGAGTTTTTGAAATTCTGTCGGACTTCGGAGAATACAGCTATATATATATCTGTCAGGTAAGTTGCATGAACAAACTACTTGATATGACTACACAGAAGATATTATCCAATCACTTTCTGAATGAACTTAAGACTTCCAAACGAAAGGGCTCAGGAACTGAAACTTCCAAGTCCAGCTTCCACTTGGAAATTTTGTTAGTAAGGTGAGGGGCAAAGGAAACAGACAACGAAGGCAAAGACAACAATGGTGATTACGACGACTTCCTCCTATACTTCTCTGACTTCTTACTGTCCTTCCCAGCCTAGGCCAACGCTGACAAGAGCACAAGGAGGAGAACCATCCCAAGAGGAAGAAGACAATTCCTCAGGACAAACAACTGTTGGCACATGCAGGGATCTTGTGTAGGTGCGGTTGGTCAGGCAGCCAGCGGAGACTGCGAATGTAGAAGGCGTTAGTCGCCATGGTATTGGTCACAAGGGTCACCCTTGCAATAGTGAGGTAAACAAGAAGAGCAAACTTGCCGGGCTCCCCCAACAGGCCCAGGGGAGGCCACAACTCCCTAAGCTTCTCGAACTCCAGCGCACCTCCTCCTGCTCAGAACTCTCCCTCAAAGTGGAAAAGTGGAAAGCGCCTCTAGTGATGCCACAATGGTCACCCTTTCCTCCCTCACAACTCTCCACAGAATGATTGTTAAGACTAGCCAAAGGGGAAACTACCTACTTAGGGATGGCAACAACAGGTGGAAGAATGGTGCCAAAGATCTCCAGTGTCACTTTGGAGTACTACCCTCCAATGACACTAAACTTCATCTATTGTTCAGACAGCCACTTACAGCACTTGGAACAAGAACTATTTCAGTTGTGTGCATGCCTCCTACAGGGCACACATAGGGTATGATGGATTTCCACAGGCAACAAAAACCTATTATAAGGTTTGTATCTACCAAGAAAGCACTCATGTTCAGGAGCTTCCTCTGAATGGAGGATAAAGGCTTACATAAATCATGGGTTTGACTCATAATTATATCCAAAAAACAAAACCAAGATAAAATGACAATTTGTCCAAAATTGCATTTTTCCTAACTATACAAACCTGAGGTCCTTTTACAATAGGAAGGTTACTAGCGGCAGCTGGATAGGTCGTAAGCTTTCGAACAAGGGGTTCGGTAGTTAACTGCTTGTCCAACAGGCGCGCGCACGCAACTGGGAGGTAAACAATCACTTTTGCTTTAGGCCCAAGCAAAAACTGCAGAGTGAGGGGTGGCATGAGGTGGGACTATGTGTAAAAGGACCTCAGGTTTGTATAGTTAGGAAAAATGCAATTTTCAACAAATTGTCATTTGTTCCGACACGGAATACAAACCTTCGGTCCTTTTACAATAGGAAGACTCACTTCTTGGTGGGAGGAATCTGAGTCTTTTGTGAACAGACTGGTGTTTGCCCAGCTCTGGAATGCCTCCCTGGTCGTAAGAGCGAGGGAGGGATCCAAGCCTCTGTCCGATTGATCGGGGTGTGCACCGCAGGATCAATGGTCAGACCTCTGGACCAAGTACTAAGAGAGAGGCAAGCGTATCTCTTCGTACCAGCAATGTAAGAACTTGTTCCTGTACAGGAGCAAATATAAAGTCATGGGTTTGTCTCTTGTTGGCATCCACTTCCCCCCCCTTGTAGGAGGAAGTGGTGGATATTCTGCTCCTATCCCTAGTGAAAGGGATAGGATGGGGCTCTGTCATATAGCTCACCTGCATCTCGTCCTCATCCAGCGTAGTGACGACCGTAACCCTCTGCCCACAGGTAGAGGAGAAGAAAAAGATGGGAAGAGAAGCCAGTCACTCTCTCATTCACACATCCATCCGCACAGTCACACCAGGACTCGATGCTGTTCAGCCTGCGGACGAGGGTCTGGGTTAGCTACACAACTCGTTCAGCAGCCACCACGGGTCCCAAGGAAAAGGTATCCAAGGACCTGTGGGCAATATCCCGAAGGTAGAAGGAGGTGAAGGTAGTCTGGTTGGCCCAGACACCTGCCTTCAGGACCTGCGCCACGGAGAAGTTCTTACGGAACGCCATTGACGGGCCAATACTTCTGACTTCGTGGGCTCTTGCACGGAGCGTACGGGTGTCGTCACTACCATCAACCTCATACGCTCTTCTGATCACCTCACGTAGCCAGAATGAAAGAGTGTTCTTGGATACTTCTTTCTTGGTAACCCCGGTGCTAACGAAGAGTCGTCGACACTCAGGCCTGAGGTGCCGAGTTCTCTTCAGGTAGCGCCGCAGCGCCCTCACAGGACAAAGCAGCATCTCATACGCATCATTATCGGTGAAGTCCATTAGGGAGAGAATTGTGAAAGACTCGAACCTGTCGTCAGGGATCGACGGTTTCTGAGTCTTTGCAACGAAGTTCAGGACGAAATCGAGCGTCACAGATCCCCATCCCCTGGAGTGTCGTACATCGAAGGAAAGACCATGAAGTTCCCCTACTCTCTTCGCCGATGCCAGGGCCAGCAAGAAGAGGGTCTTGAGGGTCAGATCCCTGTCTGACAACTCTCGGAGTGGCTCGAAGGGTCTTCGAGTCAAACTCCTAAGGACGAGAGTCACGTCCCACGCAGGGGGCCTGAGTTCCCTGGGTGGGCAAGACCTTTCGAAGCTCCTCATAAGCAAGGAGATCTCGAATGAGTTCGAGATATCCAATCCCCTCAGTTTCAGGACTAGTGCCAGGGCGGCTCTATATCCTTTGACTGTGGGGACTGAGAGGAGCTTCTCTCTGCGAAGAAATACGAGGAAATCCGCTACCTGCTGAAGAGTGGCTCTGAGAGGAGATATACCCCGTCTACGACACCAACCACAGAAGACGGCCCACTTCCCCTGGTACACAGCTGCAGAGGACTGACGGATGTTTCCAGCCATCTCTGTTGCTGCGCTGCGAGAAAAGCCTCTCGTTCGCAAGAGATGGTGGATAACAGCCAGCCGTGAAGTCGTAGGGACTGGACTGTTTGGTGGTACCGCTCTACGTGTGGCTGGACGAGAAGGTTGTGCCAAGGGGGAATCTCTCTCGGTTCTCCTGCGAGAAGAGCCAGCAGGTCCGGATACCAAATGGCCTGGGGCCATTTGGGAGCCACCAGGTCATCCTGAGATTCGGGGTGACCAGTGCTCGACTGATCACCTTGCGAATCAGGCTGAACAGGGGAAAGGCATATGCGAAGAGGTTGTCCCACGGATGTTGAAGAGCGTCCTCTGCAGCTGCCCATGGGTCCGGCACAGCCAAGTAGAAAACCTGAAGTTTCCTGTTGTGCCGGGTGGCGAACAGATCCACTACTGGTCGCCCCCACAGGTCGAAGAGCCTTTCCGCCACGTCCTGGTGTAGGGACCATTCGGTTCCTATCACCTGATCCCGACGGCTGAGCTTGTCTGCTACTACATTCCTCTTCCCTGGAATGTAGCGTGCTGACAGCTCTATTGAGTGAGCCTCGGCCCACTCGTGCACCTGGGGAAGCAAAGGTCGGGTTAGTACGGGGGGTCTCTACCCGCTCGCGGGGAGTGGACGAACGGATAGAGGACCCTGAATACAACTCAACGTCGGGGTACCGAGCGCCCTCCTCCACACTCAACAGATCGGGTGAGGAGAAGGACCTGGAAACCACCCCCCCCCCCCCGAGGGGGAAGGTGCCATACATGGGAGCTGAGCAGGGGGCAGGAAAGACGACGAAGTGTCCGTTACCAAAAGAGTCGCGGGAGAGCTCTCCGACGACTCCTTTGCAGGCCTTCGCTTCTTCCTGCCCTCGTACAAGCCCCACTGCACCTCTGACCAATTAATACACACATCACAGGGCTTGGTGCAAGAGCATTCGCGCCCCCGGCACCGAGCGCACAATACATGGGGGTCAATTTCTGGAAAACTGCGGAATTTGCCGCACTTACGCCCCTCGGTTCCTGGGCACAATCGCTGGATAATTGGAGGGCGTGGCGAATCCATAATTGAGCCAAATCACAACAATTGATGAAAGCAATAAAGGAAATGAATGTACTTACAGTCAGTTCACACAAACACAACAAGAAAGCACAACCATACAGAAAAGCGAACGACGATAAAGCGGGCAGAGAGCGCAGAACACACATCCACTCGCTGTGAGGCCGAAAGCAAAAGTGGTTGTTTACCTCCCAGTCGCGCGGCGCGCGCCTGTTGGACAAGCAGTTAACTACCGAACCCCTTGTTCGAAAGCTTACGACCTATCCAGCTGCCGCTAGTAACCTTCCTATTGTAAAAGGACCGAAGGTTTGTATTCCGTGTCGGAACAAAAATGCATGCAAAATAACCAGGAATCTTCTTCCCAGCTGGTTCCCATTTTTATATGGGGTCGCCATTACGGACGAGCCGTTTCCATCTATTTCTATCCTGCACTTCTGCCTCATCAATTCCCTTCTCATGTAAGTCTCTTCTCACACAGTCCTTCCATCTCTTTCTTGGTCTCCCTTCTCTTCTTCCTTGATCCTCCATCCCTATAGTATGTCTCCCAGCGTGGTCCTCATCTCTTCTCAACAGGTGTCCATATCATCTCAGCCTCCCCTCCTGCACTTTCTTTGCTACTTCCACCACCTTAGTCGACCCCCTTATGTAGTCATTTCTGATCCTATCCTCTCCTGTCACCCCAGACATCCACCTAAACATTCTCATTTCAGCCACATCCATCTTCTCCTCTGTTTTTCTCATGCTTGCTGTTTCTGCACTGTACAGCACTGCTGTTCTCACCACCATCTTGTGAAATTTTCCTTTTAACCTCAGCGGTACTTTGTCATAAAGAACTCCAGAGGCCGCTCTCCAGTTGTTCCAGCCTGCCTGCACCCGATGTTTTACTTCTTCTGCCATACTTCCTCCAGCGTTAACAAACAATCCCAAATACTTACTTATCAACTCGCTTTATATTTGTTCTCCACCAAGCTGAATACTTTCTCTATCATCCCCCTCATTGGTGGTGCACATATATTCTGTCTTAGATCTACTTATTCCCATTCCTCTGTCCTTCAGTGCTTGTCTCCATCTTACCAATTTCATTTCCAGATCTTCCCTGCTCTCTGCACACAGAACTATCATCTGCATACAATATGTTCAATGGTACTGCCTCCCTTACTTCCTTTATTATAACGTCCATCACTATGATAAAGATAAATGGGCTCAGAGCTGACCCCTGGTGTAATCCTACTCTCACCTCAAAACCCTCTGTCTCCCCCACACTGTTCCTCACTCTGGTAAATACATTCCGGTACATCTCTTGCATCAATTGCACGTACTTCTCCGGCACCATCTTCTCCCTCAGACTCCTCCATACCTCTTGTCTCGGGACTCAGTCATAAGTCTTTTCAAGGTCAATGAATACCATATGTAGGTCCCTTTGCTTTTCCCCAAATTTCTATATTAGTTGCCTCAGAGAAATATACCATCTGTTGTTCCCCTTCCCTTCATAAATCCCATCTGCACTTTATCTATTTGTACTTCTCTCAGTCTAGCATCTATCATCCTTTCCAATATCTTCAAAGTGTGGGACATCAATTTAATACCCCTATAATTACCACACTCTTGGACATCGCCAATGTACTCCCACGCCACTCATTTGGTATCTTTTCCTGTTCAAGGATCTTTATCATAAGATCGTACAATATATCCACTCCTTCATCTCCTAATAACTAGGAATATTCAGTTTACTGAAAAGAAAGAATGGCGAAGGGAGGAACAGAGAATAATGGATGAAATACCAGCTTGAAAGTGGCCAGAAACAAAGTGGAGTGCAGACCATCAGGTAGGCAATACTTCACTTATTTGTTAATAGTTAAATACCTTGTCAGTAAGTTTAAACCTAAAGCTACATCTTACACAAAGAACAAAGGTTTGTAAATGCGTATGAACAACTTAAAATTTAAATCTTACAATCCTGTAATATACTACAGTATTTGCGATGCTGTTCTGTCCGCTCGGGTGCTGGGTAGACTACACAACTTGTTGAGCAGCCACCACGGGTCCCAAGGAAAAAGTGTCCAAGGACCTGTGGGTGATGTCCCAAAGGTAGAATGAAGTGAAGGTGGTCTGGTTGGCCCAAATCCCTGCCTTCAGAGCCTGCGCCACGGAGAAGTTCTTGTGGAATGCAAGGGTTGGACCAATACCTCTGACTTCGTGGGCTCTCGGACGAAGGGTACGGGTGTCATCACTACCAGCTGTCTCATACGCCCTCCTGATCACCTCATGCAGCCAGAAAGAAAGAGTGTTCTTGGAAACTTCTTTCTTGGTAACCCCGGTGCTAACGAAGAGGCATCGACACAGGCCTGAGGTGCCGAGTTCTCTTCAGATAGTGCCGTAGCGCCCTCACAGGACAAAGCAGCATCTCATCTGCATCATTATCGGTGAAATCCTTCAGGGAGGGGATCATGAAGGACTCGAACCGGTCGTCAGGGACCGAAGGATTCTGAGTCTTCACTACGAAGTTCGGGACGAAATCGAGCATCACGGATCCCCATCCCCTGGAATGCTTGACATCAAAGGAAAGACCATGAAGTTCCCCTACTCTCTTCGCCGATGCCAGGGCCAGCAAGAGGAGGGTCTTGAGGGTCAGATCCCTGTCTGACGACTCTCGGAGTGGCTCGAAGGGTCTGTGAGTCAAACTCCTACGGATGAGAGTCACATCCCACCCAGGGGGCCTGAGTTCCCTGGGTGGACAAGACCTCTCGAAGCTCTTCATCAGGAGGGAGATCTCAAAAGAAGAGATGTCCACACCTAGCAGTTTAAGGACTAGGGCCAGGGCGGCTCTGTATCCTTTAACTGCAGAGACGGAGATGAGCTTCTCTCGGCAAAGGAAGAAGAGGAAATCCGCTACCTGCTGAAGAGTGGCTCTGAGAGGAGAGAGATGCCGTCCACGACACCAACCACAGAAGACGGACCACTTCCCCTGGTAGACAGCTGCAGAGGACTGTCTGAGGTATCCTGCCATTTCTGTTGCTGTGCTGCGAGAAAAGCCTCTCACTCGCAAGAGATGGTGGATAACAGCCAGCCATGAAGAAGCACAGGGACTCGACGGACCGTGTACTGTATCTACGTGTGGCTGGCACAGGAGGTTGTGCCAGGGGGGAATCTCTCTCGGCGCTTCGGCAAGCAGAGCCAGCAGGTTCGGATACCAAACTGCCTGAGGTCGTTTGGGCACCACCAGGATCATCCGAAGGTTCGTGGTGATCATCGCCCTGCTGATCACTTTGCGAATCAGACAGAACGGGGGAAAGGCGTAAACGAAGAGGTTGTCCCACGGATGTTGAAACGTGTCCTCTGCAGCTGCCCATGGGTCCAGCACAGCCGAGTAGAAAACCTGGAGTTTTCTGTTGTGCTGGGTAGCGAACAGATCCACGACTGGACGCCCCCACAGGTTGAAGAGCCTTTCCGCCACGTCTGGATGAAGGGACCATTTCGTTCCTATCACCTGATCCCGACGGCTGAGCTTGTTGGCTACCACATTCCTCTTACCTGGAATGTAGCAGGCCGACAGCTCTACTAAGTGTGCCGCGGCCCCCACTTGTGGACACCTGCAACGTCAACTGGTGCAGCGGGAGGGACACTAGCCCCCCTGGTTGTTGACATATGCCACTACTGTTGTCGCTCATCAACACCTGAGTGTCCCACCAGACGGTCCCGGAACTCTTGGAGAGCAAGGAACGCTGCTTGAGGTCCAGGACATTGATGTGAAGGTGCTTGTCGCGATGGTCCCACACACTGCAGTCAGCAACTCTTCCAGGTGTGCGCCCCATCCCTCACTCGATGCGTCCGAGAAGAGCAGCATCTCCGGAGGCGGGGGGAGTGCGAAGAAGCACTCCTCTTAGAGGTTCCCATCGTCCAGCCACCAGGCTAGGTCCTGCCTCACCTCCTCCGTGAGGGACACAGAGAAGAAGGGAGGGTCCCTTGCCTGTGATCAACACTCCTTTAGTCTCCACTGAAGAGACCGGAGGTGAAGACGCCCGTGAGGGACTAGCTTCTCGAAAGACGACAGGTGACCGATCACGACCTGCCACTGCTGAGCTGGTTGCTCCTGTAGAGACAGGAACTGTCTTGCTGCCTCCCTGAACCTGCTGATCTGCAAATCTGCAGGGAAGACTCGCCCTGCTACCGTGTCGATCAGCATGCCCAGGTACTTCATCCTCTGCTTGGGCTCGAGATCTGACTTCTCGTAATTCACTACGATTCCCAGATCGCGGCAGAATTCGAGGAGTCGATCTCTGTCCTGCAGCAACTGCGAGCGTGAACACTCGTGTGAACACCTGTGGGGCAGTTGAGAGACTGAAACAAAGTGCCCTGAATTGGTACACCGTCCCACTGAGGATGAAGCGGAGGTACTTCCTGGAGGATTGATGGATGGGTATCTGGAAATACGCATCCTTCAGATCCACCGAAAGCATGAAGTCGTCCTCCCTGATGGAATCGAGCACTGAACGTGCTGTTTCCATTGTGAACCGAGTCTGGCAAATGAATCAGTTCAAGGGAGAGAGATTTATAACCGGGCGCCAGCCCCCCTTAGACTTTTCCACTAGGAAGAGTCGGCTGTAGAAGCCCGGCGACTGATCCTGTACGATCTCCACAGCACATTTGTTCAACATGGCTTCTACTTCCTGCCGAAGCGTCACGTCCTTGGTCGAGCCAGGAACGTAGGTTTGCAGATGGACCGGGTTGGAGGTGAGGGGTGGCCGAGACTCGAAGGGTAGTAGATATCCCTCCCGAAGGATGTTTACTATCCAGGTCTCCGCACCGTAGCGCTGCCATGTTGCCCAATGGCTCGCCAGGCAACCCTCTACTTCCGGCAGCAGGCGAGGGGGAATGCCGTCCCTAGCGTTTCCCTCCTCTCTTCGACTTCTTCTTCCTAGATCCTCCTCGAGAGAAGGACTGGGAGGAGGGCTGGTTGCGGTCACTCCTTACAGCAGAAGTCGAAGGCAGAGTCTTTCCTCTCGGCTTTGACAAGGCGACCATCTTGGTCGCAGAGGAAGCGCTAACCAAGCTCTTGGGCTTAGCCGCAGTCGTCCGAGGTTGCCCAGCCACCTTGGAGACTGCCTGGTGGACAAGACGGTCACTGTCGTCAGTGCGCCGTCATTCCACCGCAGCGTCCACCATCTCTCTGGGGAAGAGAAAGGAGGAACTCCACACTGGTCCGTTGCGAAGACCCAGAGCCGCCTCACGCCCAGCGGCCCTGATCACTCGGGTGAGAACAGTGTCTCTACGCCGGAGAACTAGGTTGGCCCACAGGTTAGCCGTCTTGTGGGCCAGGTAGGCAATGGCCCTACCCCCAGACTGGCACAGTCTCACAAAAGCCGGGTCCCCTTCAGGAGTGATGTTCCCCAAGGAGGCCGCAGCTTTCGACACTGTGAGGGACCACAGGTCGAGCCATGAGACTGCTTGGAATTCTGCCATTGTGGTAGATTCCAGAGCAAGTGCCTCCTGCTGCGAGAACCATTGGTTCTCCGACGGGAGCTGCAGCAGAGACACCCCCGGAGTTAGCCTAGCTAGCTCCGGGTTAACCTGTTTGGGCAGCAGAGGGTCCCCTGAAGGAACGTAGAAGCGCCTCTGTCGCGGTAGAGGTGGAGGAAGGAGCTTGGCAGACCTACCGGACTGAAGAGAACCCTCCTGTCTGGAGACGAGAGCGTCCACTTGGCTCAGCACACTGTCAGCCAAGGCCGATCGCGGCAGACCCACCGTCGTCTTGGGTTCCTTCTTAGGTCCCCAGAATGACTCAAAGCCCGATGTGGGCTCGGTAGGTGGGAGCGGCGATCCTACTCCAAGAAGACGGACTGTCAAGTTCGTCCAACGAGAATGCCTCCCGAGACCCTCCTCCTTCCACAGGAGGAACCATGACAGACCCCTCCTGGTCTCCTCCTGCCGCTTGCGCGTACGATCTGGTTGGTCCGAGGACCATGCCAGGTTCATAGGGTGTCGTGGCGGGATCGCGCCCATCGCAATCACTCCTGATCACCTTGCTCTTCCCGGTGAAGCCCGAGGAAGTTGAAGGGATCGGAGAGGCAGACCTGACGCTCCCCCCGCGCCCACTGGCAGAACCGGTGTGCTGAGGGGGCTGCAGGCGATCGCCAACCCGCGGTGGCCATCGGGCTGCAGGCCTGGTCGAGCGGCTGGACCGAGAACAGTGGCGACGGTCCCGAGCGTCAGAAGAGCTGCTGCTGGTCCCCCTCTCCGCCCGGTCCCGGTAGAAGCGGCTGTCAGGGGACCTGCAGAGTCCGCGAGGACTGTCCTCATGGCGCGTCACGCCGCTTGGACCAGCCGAGGCTGGTTCAGGCGACCGAGAGGACCGCTTCCTCGCCTCAGCCCGCGAGAGGTCTGGGACCGTTGCGTCAACCCTGGGTACCAGCGCGTCGTGGCGAGAGCGATCGCTAGTCTGGTGAGAGTTGCCTGAGCGACCACCGCCAGTCTTCCGCTCCGTGCCTGGATCCTGGCGCCGAGCAGACTCGGTTGCCTGGGTCTTGGCTGTACGGATTAAGAGGTCAAGACGGTACCTGGCGTCGAGGCAGAACCTCTCGCGCCAGGTGAGGAGGTACCGGTGTTAGCCGGCACTCCTCCGGTCCCCATCGTCTTCTTCCTTGCGGAAGGAGAGACAGGCCCCGTTCCCGAAGGAACAGGAGGACCGACGGAAGTCCCAACCGTCCCACCATAGTGGGACAAACCCTTAGAAGTCTCAGCGCGAGCCTTCTTAGGGGGGAGGAGGCAACCTTCTTCTTCTTCGGCTGTGGGGCCTTAGAAGTTGAAGGGGAAGCGGCGGCAGACGACGACGACGACGACGAAGAGGACGATGAAGACGAAGACAGCACCTTCCTCCTCTTCTTCTTCTTCTTCATCAGCTTCCTCAGCACCACCGTCAGGTCTTCCATCAAGGACGGAGCTGGGGCAGTTGCCGAAGCAACAGGGCCCGACTGCACCTGTCCGGAAGGACCTGGGGTGGGAGCAGCAACACCACGGGCAGGAACGACAGCGGCAGGAACTGGTACCAGGGCTGGAGCGGCAGCATACTCAGGAACAGGAGGCGGGGCAGGAACCAGCGGCATCCTCTGCACAGGAGGCAGGTCTAGAGGAGAGCTCTTAGGACGCCGGTAGTCCGGGGCTGTAGCAGGAGTGGCAAACTCAGGTGGCGGCGTCACAGCAGGCATCAAAACCTCCGGCAGCGGTGCCTGCACAGCGGCTGTCGGGGTCACCGTGGCTACGTGCTGAGTGAACACCAAGTGCGGCGGAGCAGCGTAGCCCAGAGTGGACACCATCGTGGTAGTCATGATGGTCGGCCCGTGTGTTACCGGCATGGGCCCTCTCGCCAGGTGACTCAGCAGCCCCTGGACCATCTGTGTCCCTTGCAGCCCCAGCGAGTACCAGGCCCGTCCGAGATTGTCCCCCGTGGCAAGCAAGTCTGAGGAAGGAAAAGTCGGGTGAGTTAGTGGGGGGCTTCTCCCCTTGCCACGGGGGGGGGGGGGGGACAGTTCCACCCCGGGTACAACTGGATGTTGGGTATCTCCCCCCCCCCCCCCCCACCCCCCCCCCCCCCCCCCCTTACACGCTCGACTGATCAAGAGAGGAGAAGGAGTGAGAAACCTCCCCCGAAGGGGAAGGAGCCATACGAGGGAGCTGAGATGGAGAGAGAAAAGAGGAAGACGTGTCCGTGACCAAGGGCGTAGCCGGAAAACCCTCCAACGACTCCTTGGTCGGCTTGCGCGGCTTCTTCCTCCCCCCATAGCGCTCCCACTGCTCCTCCGACCAAAAAATACAAGTATCACATGTCTCGCCCTCTACACTGAGTACAAAAATCATGAGGATCAACCTCTACAGATGATCGGAAGGCCCCACACTTACGGCCCTCCACACCAGGGCACAATCTGCGGCTGAGGGGGGGGCGAGGGGGTCTCTCCGGCTCTCGTGGTTCCACATCCATAACAATAAAGCACTGTATGAATAAAAAAACACACACGTACTTACTTATATCCTTTGCACTAGCACACAGTAAAAGGAAAAGCAAAAAAGTCTTCACGCAGTGAAGCAAACCAAGCATACGACAGAAGCGGGCAGAGAGACGAGCAGCACGTCCATCCACTAGCACGGCCGAAAGCAAAGTGACTCCTCTCCTCGCAGTCGAGCTGACCGCCAACTGCCGGACAAGTAGTTAACTACCGAACCCCCTTGTTCGAAGCTTACGACCGGTTCAGCTGCCGCTAAGTACCTTCCTATTGTTAAAGGACCGAGGGTTTGTATACGTATCGGAACAACTATATAAGAACTGACAGAACATTTGAATAACAGCATCTACTTTAGCACTGAAAGGTCATAAATTTGCTATATGTTAATAGTTCTCCATGCAAGAGTCAAATTCTCTGTACAATGGGAGCTACCAAAAAGGGTAGCCAGCAGAGAGAATGTAAATTAAATTGCAACTGCATACTGAGGACTACATACAGTATTTCACAGCAAACGTTAAAGCAATCTTATACAACTAGAGAATCCTGTATCACATAGTTTTACATTTTCTAGCTTGTCTGAACTGCAATTTCCGGCTGACCCTCCTTCCACAGGAACTTGAGAATGAAACTGGTATGACTGCGTGTTATGGTCATAGAAGAAATACGTTCCCGTCTTAGGGTCATAGTATAACCCATTCTCCTGTAATAACAAAAATATTAGTGATACAAAGTAAAATATGTAAAGTTTTATATCATTTGTGTTCAATAAGTAGAAATTTATTTTACTCCAATCCTTTTGTTTTCAACACTCTTAGCAATATGTACTGGTTACAATACTCTTAATAACTAATATGTACTCTCTTTTTTGTTCAAAAACAATGTACAAATATCTCAACTTGGAGAATAGCAGCAAAACACTGGGTCATGTTTATTCATCAATGGGTTACACGAAAGCCATCTGGCTTAATATATGTTAAATGAGGTACTCCTTTTTTTTTTTTTTTTTTGCTCTCCTTCTTTCTGATATCTAAGAGAAAAAATGTCTAGAGATGAGAGACACAAAGAGAGCTCAAATTAATATACGTAAACCGTCCTAACGACAAGACCCTGATCTGAGGGCTTAGGAGAGGGAATGAAGGAAAAGCTTGACTCCAATATGTTCCAGTTAGTAATTCTGTGTGGGTTCTATAGACTGGAATCTTGCAATGGAAAGCAATATGCTGACAACAAGCAATTCACTGCTGTCATCAAGAGGGATGCTAGGAGAGTTTCCCATACTCCTCACATCTATTGGCAAACCTCAAGTGTTCAGTACTCTAGTGGTATACCTTACGTCTCTCCAGATGACATCTTACACAATCTTCTTCTTGGCAAGAATTTTCATTCAATATTCATTGATCAAATGACTGTGATCATTCTGAAAACAGGATAGAATCCCTCACTTTATGAGGGAGCCTCATCATCACCATCACCGACATTTTCCATCAGATTACATCTCACTGTGTTTTCCACTTTCTTTTCACTTGAGCACTTAGTACCTAAATTCCCATCTGGGATAGATCATCACTTATACCATTTTTCCATGATTTTCTGACCTTCCTGAAGGTCTGTCATTTTCAACTCATTAAAATCTCTTTGTTTCCTTACTGTCCTCTCAATACGTATTCGGTTTCAAAGTTCAGAGCATTATCGAGATGTGTTCTTTCTCTCCCTCTTCTATATTTGCTCTTATAAGCAAGCAACAGGCAATGAAAATCTGTACCACTATACTTAGGAAGTTCCTGGTCCAAATATCCAAAACTGTCTTATACAATTTACAACTGCTTGTTCAGATGGGATTATCATACACAATGCATGCATAGAATACGTAGATATAAAATACAAAACACAAAAGGCATTTCCTTGTGTACTTACAGCATTATAGTAATAACCACTTGTTTGGTCATAATAAAGACCTAGTTCTTCATGGAATACGTATCCACTCTGAACCACTACTTTAGAAGCAGCAGCTTCTACCTGATCTGATATTGACTTGCCCTCCTTGGGACGCCAACCGCTATCACCCATTTTTTCATCTTCGCTCGAATCCTGCGACTCCTCCATGCTCTGTTCTTGAACATCGGGAAGGTCAATTCCATGCGCTTCAAAAGCCATGGCCACCAAGGCTCTGATTTTATCTTTACCATCGTCACCTTTCTTTTCCGTTTTACTTTTCTCAAGATTTGCATCATCTCTTTCTTTTTCAGAAGAGTAACGATATTTATCATGGTTCACGTCAGTGTCTTTTTCACTTTTAACTTTCCTTTCACCACTGTCACCTGATTTTATCTGTTCTTCACAACCGTCAAATTTTGACTTCTCGTTGTACTTTTCCTCCTGAGCTCCAGCCTGAAAAGACGGCAATACCAATGACATGCACAGTTCAGAATACAAAGGGCTTTTCGTATATCAATAACTATAGTACTGTCAGTGTATGTAAGAACATTTGTTAGGGATATGATGGATATGACAAATGTTTTAAGAACTCTTTACAAACAAATCATTAAATGCTTGAGGCAAGACACCATTCAATAGCAAATTTTAATCATAAAAACCATAAAATGTAAACAATATTTACTAGCTTACAAAGTAAACAGCCAATTTCTTTAAGCGCTGGTAAAATTTACTTTTATAATGTCAAACTGCACTCGAGTCAACATTGCCATGAATAAAACTAAGACACTTTTGTTTATATCCTCATGCAACTGATATCTGGAAGTTGAAAGTGAACTACCTAAATCGTCATTTAAATCTTTCAATCATATGGGAGAGAGAGAGAGAGAGAGAGAGAGAGAGAGAAAGAGAGAAAGTTAAGTATATCTTAGTTTAACCAGACCACTGAGCTAATTATCAGTTCTCCTAGGGCTGGCCCAAAGAATTAGACATTTTTATGTGGATAGGAACCAATTGGTCATCTAGCAACGGGACCTAAAGGTTATTGTGGGATCCAAACCACATTATATCGAGAAATGAATTTCTAATCACCAGAAATAAATTCCTCTGATTCATCTGAGGAACTAGAGAGAGAGAGAGAGAGAGAGAGAGAGAGAGAGAGACGAGAGGAGAGAGAGAGAAGAAGTAGAGAGACGAGGAGAGAAGAGAGAGAGAGAGAGAGAGAGAGAATAACAATTTGTCGAAAATTGTATTTTTCCTAACTATACAAACCATCGGTCCTTTAACAATAGGAATGTAACTTGTGGCAGCTGGAACTGGTCGTAAGCTTCGAACAAGGGAGTTCAGTAGTTAACTGCTTGTCCGACAGTCAGCGCACCGCGCGACTGGGAGGTGAAGATTCACTTTGCTTTAGGCCCAGGAAAACACAGAGTGAGGGGCGGCATGAGGTGGGACTATGTGTAAAGGACCTCAGGTTTGTATAGTTAGGAAAAATGATATTGTTATGATACAATAAAGTTTGTTCATACTTACCTGGCAGATATATATATAGCTGTATTTCTCCGAAGTCCGACAGAATTTTAAAACTCCCGGCACACGCAGTGGTCGGCCAGGTGGTTAGTACCCATTCCCGCCGCTGGGAGGCGGGTGTCAGGAACCATTCCCATTTTCTATCCAGATTTTCTATTCCCACTGTCTCCTGAGGGGAGGTGGGTGGGTACTTTGATTATATATATCTGCCAGGTAAGTATGAACAAACTTTATTGTATCTTAACAATATCACTTTGTTCATGAAACTTACCCAGCAGATATATATATAGCTGAATCCCACCTTTGGAGGTAGGGAGAGACAGAAAAGGAGTTTTGGAAACATATTACATGCAGATGAATAACATCTTGGTTCCTTACCTGTTAGCATAGCTGACTTCGTGATTACTGTCAACCAAGTCTGCTACTGCTTTACTAGAGTCTCCAGCAAGGTAGTGACCTAAATAGCTGGTGAGTTCTAGATGATCTGTCAACGGGAGCGTGACCACAATGTGACTAGACCATTTTGACCATACTATGAGGGCAACGAAGTAAAAATTCACCACCTGACCAGCCTAACAATTTTCACTTAGGCTAAAGGAAAGGAAGTCCGGCTCAGGCGGATGACCTTACAACCATAAATCAATCCATAAAAACTCACCTACCCATTTCCTACAGGGTAGGATGAGTTGCTACTTCCAGCCCCCAACAAAGTGTCCTGCTGCGACGTATGGTCCAAGCGCATAGCAGTTCTCGTATGTTGTCTTCACATCCCGCAGGTAGTGTGAAGCGAACACCGAGTTGCTGCGCCAAAAGGTGGCACTCAGAATGTCATTGAGTGCCATGTTCTTTTGGAAAGCTACTGAGGTAGATATAGCCCTCACTTCATGGGCATTCACTTTCAACAGCTTAACATCACTGTCTTTGCAAGATGAATGCGCCTGTCTAATGGTGTCCCTCAAGAAGAATGCCAGAGCATTCTTCGACATCGGTAAATCTGGTCTCCTGACCAAACACCATAAGTTGTTAGAAGGACCTCGACATTCCTTCGTTCTTCGCAAATAAATCTTGAGAGCCCTGACAGGGCACAAGACTCTCTCTGGTTCTTGTCCAATGACTTCTGCCATACCCTTAATCTCAAAACTTTTGGGCCAAGGGTTAGACGGATTTTTCATTTTTCGCTAGAAACATGATATTGTTATAATACAATGAAGTTTCATACATACTTACCTGGCAGATATATACATAGCTAAGACTCCGTCGTCCCCGACAGAAATTCAAATTTTCGTGGCACACGCTGCAGGTAGGTCAGGTGATCTACCGTCCTGCCCTGGGTCGGCAGGATTAGGAACCATTCCCGTTTTCTATTCATATTTTTTTTTTCTCTTCCACCTGTCTCTGCGGGGAGGCTGGGTGGGCCATTAATCGTATATATCTGGTCTGCCAGGTAAGTATGTATGAAACTTTATTGTATTATAAAAATATCATTTTCATACAATCAACTTACCTGACAGATATATACATAGCTGATTGACACCCTTTGGTGGAGGGTAAGAGACAGCTAACATGGAATAGACAGGTAAACAACATATGTTGTAGGTATAAATAAACCTTGGTTCCTATCTGATAGGTGGTAGACTTCGTGGCTGTTGCCCAGTAGTCTGCATCACCTCAAGACTTTAGCGAGATATGTGATCTATGGCTAAGAAGTTCTTGTGGGTCTGCCGATGGGATATTGAACCCGCGTTACTCGGCAGAGCCTGAAAGGACTTTGTCAATGGGTACTGGACCACTTCTATGACAATACACCTTATGAAGGAGCGCAACACCGATCCCGATCACCTGATCCTAACACGAGGGTTCGCGCTCAAATTGGAAAGAGTTATCCCCACACTCCTTTCAAAAACCCCAATAATTTCACTAAGTTAAAAAACTTTAACTCAAAGTTAAGGATCAGTGTCGGCTCCTTATCCCAGTATCGTATCCGCAGAAACGTATAAACCAAAAGAGAAGGATCTCTTGTAGGTTAACTTGACATCCTTTGTGTAATGAGAAGTCAACACAGAGTTGTCTTATATGACATATTGTTATGTAAAGAACAAGAATTTGCAAAAGCGCGCACTTTCTGTGCTTTTAATTCTCAGCTGTTTGAAGGAATCAAGTCACTTATGAAGTGCTTAGGAGATCTCCATGTTTCAAGAAGACCAGGGCTTTCTTGAAATGGATCTCTCCCGACTGAAGCCTGAAGCCTGGCAGGGAACCTCGCGCCTGGCTGGTGCTTCGCTCTTGGTTGGCGCCTAGCGCTTGTCTGGTACCTTTCGCTTGACTGGCGCCTCGCTCTGGTTGACGCCTCGTGTCTTAGCTGGAGATTCGCGCCTAGAGCCTGGCTTGGGGCCTGGCTGGCGTCTCGCGCCAGGTTGGCGCTTTGTGCCTGCCTGGCGCTCGCGCCTTGCGCCTGCCTTGGAGCCTTCGACGCCTGGCTGGCATCTCACGCGGTTGGGAAGTGGCGCCTTGCGCCTGCCTGGAGCTTCGCGGCGGCTGGTACCTCGCGCCTGCCCTGGCGCCTCGCTCCTGCCTGGCGCCTCGCGCCTGCCTGGCGCCTCGCGCCTGCCTGGCGCCTCGCGCCTGGTTGGCTCCTCCCCACTTGCCGGAGCTTCGAGCTTGGTAGAGTCTCGAGGATGTCTGGCAATGTCCACATCGGACACTCTTTATCTGTCCTATATGTTCGCATCTACGGCATCTGTGTCAGGTTGTAGGCCCGGTCTTTCTCCTCATCAGACAATGACAGTGTTCTTGGGGCTGTCTGCAGGTTTCTTCTTCCTTGCTGACTGCGTCAGAAGGTCTTGAGTCGCCTTCTCAGTTAATGAACGAGAAATGTCCTTCACTAACTGAGAAGGGAACAAAAAGTCAGACAAAGGCGAGTACAGAAGCGCTGCCCTCTGAGCGTGGGAGACCGCTTTGGTTAAAAATGATATTGTTATGATACAATAAGTTTCATACATACTTACCTGGCATATATACATAGCTAAGACTCCGTCGTCCCCGACAGAAATTCAAATTTCGCGCCACTCGCTACAGGTAGGTCAGGTGATCTACCGGCCTGCCCTGGGTGGCAGGACTAGGAACCATTCCCGTTTTCTATCATATTTTTTCTCTTCCACCTGTCTCCTTGCGGGGAGGTTAGGTGGGCCCTAATCGTATATCTGCCAGGTAAGTATGTATGAAACTTTATTGTATCATAACAATATCATTTTCATACAATAAACTTACCTGTCAGATATATACATAGCTGATTGGCACCCTTCGGTGGAGGGTAAGAGACAGCTACTTCTGGAATAGACCGGTCTAAACAACATATGTTGTAGGTATAAATAAAACCTTGGTTCCTACCTGATAGGTGGTAGACTTTGTGGCTGTAGCCCAGGAGTCTGCATCACCTCAAGAAACTTTAGCGAGATATGTGATCTATGGCCAAGAGTTCTTGTGGGTCTGCCGAAGGGGTCTTATCCACTTACTCGGCAGAGCCTGAAAGGACTTTGTCAATGGGTGCTGATCCACTTATATGACAACACGCCTTATGAAGGAGCACGCAACCAATCCCGACCACCTGATCCTAACCACCATGTTAGTATTAAAAATTGCTCCGAGTTATCCCCAAACTCTTCACAACAACCATAACTCTAAACCAAATTGCACATGCACACATTAATTTTCCCCAAAAAAAATTATGATACTCATCTAATAAAAGATATCACAAGAGTTCCTTACTGAACGAAAGTGACTGGCCGCCTGTGCGGCACCTGCACCTGCTCAGCAGAAAGTCTAGAACATATCTATTAGACTTATGTATTATTTAAGGATTGGTGTTAGCTCCTGTACCCAGGATTGTGCCCGCCGACACGAAAGGACCTAAAGAAAAACATTTTTCGTAGGTCACACGAACGTCCTTCAAATAGTGAGAAGCAAACACTGAATTACACCTCCAATATGTCGCTTCCAAGATATTCTTTAGTGACATATTTCTCTGAAAAGAGAGAGACGTAGCTACTGCTCTCACTTCATGAGCTCTTACTCTCAGGAGTTTGAAAGAGTCATCCGTGCAAGCCTTATGAGCGTCAGTAATGACGTTCCTGACAAAAAAGGCTAAAGCATTCTTGGACATAGGTCTTGATGGATCCTTCACCGAGCACCAGAGACCTTGTCTAGAACCTCCCAACTGTTTCTTTCTCTGCATGTAAAACTTCAAAGCCCTTACTGGGCAAAGAGACCTCTCCGTTTCCCTGCCGACGAGACCCGATAAGCCTTTAACTTCGAAGTTTCTCGGCTAGGGATTCGAAGGATTTTCATTCTTCGCCAAAAATAAATCTTTGAACGAACAGATGGCTGAATCTAGTTTGAAACCCACTTTATCACTAAGGGCGTGCAGCTCACTAACTCTTTTAGCCGTCGCCAGTGACAAAAGAAATAAACATTTTCTCGTTAGGTCACGAAACGAGGCCAAATGCAGAGGTTCAAATCTTGCCGAGGACAAGAACTTCAGGACCACGTCGAGATTCCAGTTAGGGGGAGATGTAATCTTAGACTTCATGGTCTCAAAAGATCTAATCAGATCATGTAGATCTCTATCATTTCCCAGATCTAGGCCTCTATTCCTAAAGACGGCCGAAAGCATACTCCTATAGCCCTTTATAGTGGCTACGGAGAGACGAGATTCCTCTCTCAAATATAACAGAAAATCAGCGATTTCTGTTACAGAGGTACTGGAGGAGGACAACTTCTTCAACTTGCACCACCTTCTAAAAACTTCCCACTTCGATTGGTAAACTCGGATAGTGGAAGTTCTCCGGGCTCTAGCAATCGAGCTTGCTGCCTTGCGAGAAAAGCCTCTCGCTCTGACAAGTCTTTCGATAGTCGAAAGGCAGTCAGAGCGAGAGCGGGGAGGTTTTGATGAAACCTCTCGAAGTGTGGTTGTCTGAGAAGATCCTTCTTTGTGGAGGGATCTGGGGAAGTCTACCATCCACTCCAGCACCTCCGTGAACCACTCTTGAGCTGGCCAAAGGGGGCTATCAGGGTCATTTTCGTCCCCTTTGATGTCACAAACTTCCTGAGCACTTGCACCAGAATCTTGAATGGGGGGAAATGCGTAAATGTCTACATGAGACCAATCTAGAAGGAAGGCGTCTACTGTTAGAGCTCTGGGGTCTTCTACTACTGAGCAAAAGACTTCCAGTCTTTTTGAGAGGAACGTGGCAAAGAGGTCGACATGAGGAGTCCCCCAAAGAGACCAGAGATTCCGACAAACTTCTGAGTGGAGGGTCCATTCGGTATGAAGGACCTGGTTCCTCCTGCTCAGCCTGTCTTGCTCTCATGTTTCCTTACTCCTTGAACAAACCTCGTCAAAAGAGAGATGTTCCTCTGTGATGTCCACAAAAGAAGGTCTCTTGCGAGCTCGTATAGGGCATACGAGTGTGTACCTCCTTGCTTTCGAATGTAGGCAAGGGCGGTTGTGTTGTCCGCATTCACTTGGACTATCTTGTCCTCACTAAAAGGTCCCCCCCCGTCGAAGCCTCTTTAGGGCCAGGTGTACGGCAAACAGCTCTTTGCAGTTTATGTGCCAGGACACTTGAAGAGCATTCCAGGTGCCTGACACCTCTCTCTTTCCCAAGTGCTCCCCAACCTTTTTCCGACGCGTCGTAAAACAATACAAGGTTCGGGTTCTGAGTTTCTAGGGAAGTACATTGTTTTCCTTCAGTGGGAGTAACCACCATTCTAAGTGGCGCTTCATCCAACTGGAATGGGAAAACTGTCCGAAAGAAGTCCTGTCTTCATGTTCCACGATCTTCTGAGGAAGAACTGAAGCGGACGGAGATGAAGTCTTCCTAGAGGAAAGAACTGTTCGAGCGAGGAAAGTGTCCCTAATAGGCTCAACCATTCCCTCGCCGAAGTACGTTCTTTCCCTAAGAAGAGAGAGACGTTCTCTAAGCCTCTCGTTAGTCTCTCTTGAGGAAGGAAATACTCGAAAACCCCGAGAATCCATCCGAATCCCCAGATAGACCAAGTTCTGGCTGGGGATCAGTTGGGACTTCTCGAGGTTCACGAGCAATCCTAAGGTCTTTACCAGGTTTAGTTGTCAAAGCAAGATCCTCCAAACACTGTTTCTCTGACTTTGCTCTGATGAGCCAGTCGTCCAGGTACAGAGAGATACTGATACCTTTCAGGTGAAGCCATCTCGCCACAGTTTTTCTAAAGGCTCGTGAAGACCTGAGGAGCCGTAGAAAGGCCGAAACACAAGGCTCTGAATTGGAAGATCCTTACCCCCGTCATGAAACGGAGGTACTTCTTCGACGAAGGATGAATCGGGACGTGAAAATAGGCATCCTGGAGATCCAGAGACACCATCCAATCCCCTTGGCGAAGAGCCGCAAGGAACTGATGCAGAAGTCTCAGGGAGGGAAACTTCTGTTTCTGAACAAACTTGTTCAGAGCGCTGACATCTAGAACTGGTCTCCAGCCCCCCGAGGCTTTCGCAACCAAGAAAAGACGATTGTAAAACCCTGGGGAGCTTTGATCCAGCACTAGCTCTATTGCTCTCTTGTCCCACATTTGATCCACCATTTGTTGAAGAGTATCTTTCAACACAGGGTCCTTGTAATTGGCGGACAATTCCCGCGGAGTTGACGTCAGGGAGATTGTCCAGGAAAGGAATGAGGTATCCTTTCTGTAGAAACAGACATTGACCAAGCGTCTGTATCGATGAGAGTCCAGGCTTACCGCAACTCCCGTAGCCTGGGGCACCTACTGGTGTTTGGAAGAACGTCACTTCACTTTCCCCTTTTAAAGGGACGGAAAGAAGCTCTACCTCTCTTCTCAGTCGCTTTCCTTTAGAGGGAGCTCTAGAGGGAGGACCTCCTCGAAAGGGCTGCAGAAGCGTAGTAACACCTTTCTTGTCTCCCACCATCATGGTCTCTTTTTCCTGGACGATTGAAGGAGAAGATCCTGTGTCGCTTTCTCCGTCAGCGAACGGGAAAATGTCCCTCACCAACTGCGAATGGGAACAGAAAGTCAGACCTGGGAGCGAATAACAAAGCTGCCCTTTGCGAGAAGCGAAAACTGCTTTCGTCAGAAAAGCGCTAAAAACAGATCTCTTCTTCAAGAGACCGGCTCCAAATAAAGAAGAGACTTCCCCTGAGCCGTCCTGTACCGCCTTGTCAATGCACGACAAGATCGCAAGGAGTACGTCAGGATCGAGTCCTTCCGAGGCATGGGCCTTCTTGGCCATCACCCCAAGGGACCAATCCAGGAAGTTGAAGACTTCCAAAATATGAAAAAGTCCCTTGAGGAGATGATCCAACTCCGAAAGACCCCAAGTTATTCTAGCCGTTATTGAAGGCTATGTCTCCTGGATGCGTCTACCAGACTGGAAAAGTCAGCTTCAGCCGAAGCTGGGAGAGTGAGCCCCATATTCTCCCCAGTCTGGTACCAAATACCTCTCTTGCCCGTAAGTCTAGCGGGAGGCATGCAGAACACCGTTCTAACTAACTCCTTTTTGGTTAGCATCCAGCTATCCAGAGACTGAAGAGCTCTCTTCATAGAAATCGTCGGCCTCATCTTCAGAAAAGCCGACGACTTTGGCGTCTTGGAGCATGAAAAAAGTGAGCAAGGAGAAGGAGGAGCGGCAGGGGTCAAGGCATCTCCGATTCTGAAGAAGGAGAGCTGTCAAAACTTTATAGTTAGACAGCCCTTCTCTGCCGTGAGTCTCGTCTTCTGAGTCCTCTTCCAAGATAGGATCAGAAGGAGAATTCAATTCTCGTTCTGGGTCTTCCTGCCCAATTACTCTCTCTGCGGGAGACAAACTCCTAATTGGAGAGGGGCTAAGAGCATGTACAGAGCCCCTATGAAACAAATCAGACGTCTCGCGCCTGGTTAGCTCCTCGCACTTGGCTGGCGCCTCGCGCCTGACTGGTGCCTCGCGCCTCTCTGAAACCTCGCGCCTGGCTGGCGCCTTGTGCCTTTCTGGCGCTATATCCTTGTATGGATGACGCTTGTCTGGTGCCTCGCGCCTGGCTGAATCCTCGCGCTGGCTGCATCCTCGCGCTTGGCTGACGCTGCTGGCTTGGCAGACGTATCACGTCTGGCCAAATCCTCGCGCCTATAAAGTTGCTCGCGCTTATCTGGCGCTTCAATCCTATAAGACGCTTCTCGTCTGGAAGAAAACTCGCGCTTGACTGGCGCCTCGCGCTTGTCTGGCGCCTCGCGCTTGTCTGGCGCTTCATATTCGTTGTATGAGTCTCTATCAGAAGAGATCTCACGCCTATAATACGCCAAAAACTTCACGTCCCACAGGAGCCTTCATTCCTGGAATCACGTCCCACAGAGCCTCACTCCTGGCGGGAGAAGGAAGACGAGACTTCTTGACAGGAAGCCTCACGTCTTTCCTACGAGGAGGATCCTTCGAAAGGACTCCTACCAAGGCGGATAACTGTTCTTGTACAGCCAAAACCAAAAAATCCTCTTGGAAGCTTCTCCGGCATTCTTCTTCAACGGGAGAGGGGAGAGGGAGACCTCGAAGGAGTTTTGTCCAAGCCAGGGGACGTCAAAACCCTCTTAGCTTTCTTGATCGAGGGAGGCGCTTCTTCCGAAAACCGTTCGGGGCTTGAATCCAACATAGGTTCTTTCCAGTGCCTTTTCAGGGGCCTGGAAAGGTCCGAATCCTTCCACCCTCGTTTAGGAGAGGGAGAGGCGGACGAAGAGAAGCACTCTCTGAGGACGCTTTTCCTATAGCGGTCCTGAGCAGTCTGTCTAACTACAGAGCCTGCTGAAGGGACGCCTGACCGGGGGGAATTCTCCACAACCTCCGTACGGCTTTCGACTTTTCTTCTCCTCTGGGCTTGGGAGCTTGAAAGAGGTCTAGGCCTGGGAGCGTCGCAGAGACGGTCAGACGCCCCCTCCACAACACTGGGGGCACTCACTTCACTAAAATAATCACTTTCACAATCCTTACTTTTCATGGCAGCCATTTTGGATTTCATCCTATGAAGTGTAGCTTTCAGATCAGCAATTTCCGAGGCCGAATCTGAATGTAAAGCCAGTGAGGGCCCTGATACAGAATTAGAATCAAATGCATGGTTTAAAGAAGAGTTAGAATCATTAAAAGGCTCAATAGGCCTTGTACTACCCGCACCCTTAGATGCAGCCCTTCTGACTCTATCCCTCTCTAACTTCTTCAAGTAAGAAGTTAGAGTCTTCCATTCCTCAACATTCAACCTCTCACATTCATGACAGGTGTTAGAAATAGAACAGTCAAAACCTCTACATTTGCGGCATACAGTGTGAGGATCAACCGAAGCCTTCGGTATCCTCACCTTGCAGCCTACATTCACACACACTCTCACACAACCACTTGAATCAGACATTCTTGAAGAAAAATCAAAAGCAAGTCCAAATCCAGTCCACAGTAGCGAATGCCAAAACAACGATCCAGGTACGTCACCAAAAAGTCCAAAAAAAAAGATGATCAATTGTCTAGAAAAGCGAATTCCAGTCAGGAGGTAGCAGCAACGATGTTGATACCACCAGCGACAGAAAAATATGATAGAAAGCAGGAATGGTTCCTAGTCCTGCCACCCAGGGCAGGCCGGTAGATCACCTGACCTACCTGTAGCGAGTGGCGCGAAATTTGAATTTCTGTCGGGGACGACGGAGTCTTAGCTATGTATATATCTGACAGGTAAGTTGATTGTATGAAAATGACAATTTGTCGAAAATTGCATTTTTCCTAACTATACAAACCTGAGGTCCTTTAACAATAGGAAGTAGCTAGCGGCAGCTGGAACGGTCGTAAGCTTCGAACAAGGGGAGAACGGTAGTTAACTGCTTGTCCGACACTGGGAGGTAAACAAATCACTTTTGCTTTTGGCCCATGCAAAATACGCAGAGTGAGGGGTGGCATGAGGAGGGACTATATGTAAAGGACCTCAGGTTTGTATAGTTAGGAAAAATGCAATTTTCGACAAATTGTCATTTGTTCCGACACGTAATACAAACCATCAGTCCTTTAACAATAGGAAGACTCATTCTTGGTTGGGAGGAATCTGAGTCTTTTTGATGAACAGGACTGGTGTTTTTCGTCCATCCCTGGAATGCCTCCCTGGTCGTAAGAGCGAGGGGAGGGATCCAAGCCTCTGTCCGATTTGATCGGGGTGTGCACCGCAGGATCAATGGTCAGACCTCTGGGCCGGGCCCCCAGGTACTAAGAAGAGGAGGCAAGCGTATCTCTTCGTTACCAGCAAGCCAAGAACTTGTTCCTGTTTGCAAGAGGCAACATAAAGTATGGGTTGTCTCAAGCTGGCATCCACTTCCTCCCCCTTGTTGGAGGAAGTGGTGGATATACGCTCCTATCCCTAGTGAAAGGGATAGGATGGGGCTCTGTTGAGTAGCTCACCTGCATCTTGTCCTTATCCAGCAGGGTGACGACCGTGTCCCTCTAACCACAGGTAGAGGGGAAGAAAAAGATGGGAAGAGGAGCCAGTCACACTCTCATTCACTCATCCATTCTTACGGTCACACCAGGACTCGATGCTGTTCAGCCTGCGAGGGTCTGGGTTCGCTACACAACGTGTTGAGCAGCCACCACGGGTCCAAAGGAAAAAGATCCAAGGACCTGTGGGCAATATCCCGAAGGTAGAATGGAAGGGCATGTGGTCTGGTTGGACCAGACCCCTGCCTTCAGTACCTGCGCCATGGAGAAGTTCTTGCGGACAAGGCAGCATCTCCTTCACATCGAAGGCGGTGAAGTCCACTAGGGAGTGGGGGGGATTGTGAATGACTCGAACCCCGATTGTCAGGGACCGAGTAAGGGTTCTGAGTCTTTCGCTACGAAGTTCGGTACGAAATCGAGCGTCACGGATCCCCATCCCCTGGATGCTTGACTTCGCAGGAGAAGTCATGCAGTTCCTCAGAGGAAAAGAAGGAAAAGTCGCATGACCTATCCCTCTTCTCTACTTCGGTGATGTCCAGTACCCATACTGGTCTGTCAGTTTGCCATGAAGTCTCTCGCATCCTCCTATCCCCATGCAGCGAAGTTCTCGGTAGTGGATAGGACACCGACACTCCATGGTGGGTGTCGATGGTATGGGTACTGTGACAAGCTATTAAAACGAAGTAATGATTGCTCTGTTACAACCGAACTAAGTCAACAGCGTAGTTCGTAACTGACTCGGGCGCTCTGACAGCTGCCGACTGACTGCGTTCGGTAGGAGGCAAGTTGTCAAAGCATCCGAGTAAGTCACGTGACCTTCGCCTTTAAAGGGTTTATGCCGAGAGACCAAACAAATAATGTATTTGTTTGTCACCAATGCCGGACAGCGAGGTATGATTCTCTTAAGGCATGTGCCCAACAGGCGAAAGTCAATTGCCTTCTAGAGACGAGGTCCCTGAAGGCAAAACATCTCATAGTTGTTGAATCTCAGCTAAGGAGAAACAACACTATGTACCGTTGAAGACGAAGGTAGATATTGAATGCAACCTACGTCTTCACAGACGAATCGAGAGAAGGATTCTCAAGATTCATAACCTGTGCTTACAAATGACTGAAAACGCTAACCGCTATTTCATTGCTGTCCGGTGAGAAGTCGTAGTTGCAATGAAAGCGGGGCGTTCTTCAGTAATGAAAAACACAGGGGAAAAGCCGCCTGAAGAACTGCTTCTCATGGGCTGAAACATTGGAAGTAGAGCTGTCAGGTCGGAGAGTAGGCGATGTCTTCTGACACATCTTGTAATTCGGGTTGAACAATGAACAATTGTACACCTATGAATACGAGATATTTTGAAGACAAACTCAGATGTCTGCCAAAATCATTCGCTTATCGCAGTGCGAGTGCGGAGGGAGCGGGAGACTTGTACAGACTTCGTTACCGTGCGGTAAACAGAAAGATGAAAGAGTCCAAGAGATATCTCTGTTGAAAATTCTCGCAATGTCGTAAGGCGATGGAATCTAGCGTCACAGCAGTAGATGGTCCTTCATTATTACACGAATCCCCGTTAATCAGAGACCTAAGTCATGATTGTTGGGCAGAGATACGGTTCGGTAGTCAATCAATGCGGGGGAGAGAAGACATAACTGACCGTGCATCTCGGAGCCCAGCTGATACTGAGCTGCTATCAGGCAGTTCAATACGCAGTAGTTGAGCCTGAGCTCTCGCCGACTCGTCATCCTGAGTTGCCAGGTAATCCATTATTCCACGAAGGAATGCGTTCGGCTAGAACTACCGAGCATAAAAGATATGCTCGAGCAATTATATTTAGGCGAAACGAATTTCGGTAAATATAAAAGTTGAAATGGTGTTGTCGTGACAAAACCATAAGTATATATAAAATTGAAACTGAAAACTCCTGGGAGGTTGCAGGCAACCCCGAGTTGCAGTTCAATTAGAATACTTCTCTTCTAAGTCGCAATCCGTAGATAACTAGGATATGCGCCTACCCCTCGGACAATTCAACTGCTTAGTAGAATCATGTCGCGAGGTTAATATACGTAGTATATTTGTAGGATTCTGAACAACGATCTCCATCCTAAATTCTTTCCTTCAAGAAAACAAAATAAGGATTGGAAATCGACCACCTTCGATCTCTATCAAAGAGAGTGAAGGAGAAGTCTTCCTCGAAGGAAAGCTTCAATGGTGAACAGAATACTAAGACGATAGTTCAAGCCAAAACTGGATATTCCCGTCGATCTTCTCTATTCCAGGTTGGTCGCCTACTGTGAGATAGTTTTCTTTCAGCAGCAGTCTTCTTCAATGCTAGAAATTCCAGGAATTCGAGCATAGGCGAGGTTCCCGATTATGCGTAACATATTGGGGATTCTCGTCTCGCTCACTTTGGACCGTGGTCTAGCCTAAGTGTTTGGAGATCGTAAAAAACTCGAACACTCTGAATGCGCTAGAAATTCCGTAGAATTCTAAGCAGTCTGCGAAACCCCCCACCGAATTCGTCAAACGATATCGGCTGGTGGTCCTCTCGATTCCCGTAGAAATCGAGAATGGGGCAGGATCCCTCCTCAACGACCGGGGCGGGGTACGTCAGGTAGGACCCGAAGGTCCCCCGGGGTAGCGCAGTCCCCAACCGTGGGATCCTACAGAGAAATCTCTGTAGGATCCCTCCCCCCCTTTCCCTCGTAGCCGTAAGGAGAGAGGGAATGGGGGAGGAATTGGAACTCGCTCGCCTTCCCAGTGGAACTAGCAGTTGTGGAGAAGAGTAGGCGCAGCCATCGCCTTGCGGCGATGGCCTCTCAGAGTCTGGGAAAACGTATCGTCAGGAGAAAAACGTTTTCCCGCCGAGGGTTACGAACTCTCACTGTAGGTAAGGGTTTGCCGCCACTGTGAACGTCGTCTGGGTGGGGCTGATCGACACCTGACAGGAGAGAGCCGATACCGTCCTCCGACTCATTCCAGTCCTCGTCGAGGTCGAAAACCTCTCAGGAGGACCGAAGGAGTATTTAAATACGGTGTCCGAAGACACGTAGAAACGCCGCTGTCGCAGTAGAGGAGGTGGAAGTAGCTTAATCGACCGGCCAGAACTCGAGAGAGCCTTCTTGTCCCGGAGACGAGAGACTTTGGTTCGAAGACAGAATCGGCAAGCTCCAATCGCGGCAGACCCACCGTCGGTTTGGGTTCCCTCTCGGGCCCCCAAAACGACTCGAGAAGAGGACGTGGCTCTGCTGGTGGGAGCGGCGGCAATCCTTCCGCAAGGTCATTATGCTGACGAATCAGCTTAATGACTTCTGGCAAAATTCCTCTGTATCTCGGGAGTAACCGCGTCTTGCGGAGTAGGACCGTCCAGTCCCTCCAGCAAGAACAGATCCCGAGATACTCCTCCTTCAGAAGGAGGAACAGCGGCAGACCCTGACGGTCGCCTCCAGCTACTTGCGCGTATGTCCTGGTCGGTCCTAGAACCGTGCCTGGTCCATACGGCGTCATAGCGGGATCGCGAGCGGCGCACCTCTCGCGATCACTCCTAGGTACCTCGCTCCTCCCGGTGTAGCCCGAGGAGGTTAAAGGTACAGGAGAGGCAGACCTGACGCTCCCCCCTAGCTCGCTGGCAGGACCCAGCGTGCTTGGAGGGCTGCTGCTGATCGTCAACCCGCGGTGGCGATCGAGCAGCAGGCCTAGCCTTGCCGCTCGCCTGGGGCGAGAGGCCTTCGGCTGAGAACGCGACGTGATCTCTAGCGTCAGGCGAGCTGTTGCTGGTTACCGTCTCGCCCCGGTCCCGATGGGAAGGGCGGGCGTCAGGTGACCTGCTAGGCTCGCTGTCGCGGTGAGACCGGCGAGCGTCCTCTCGGCGCGTCGAGCCGCTGGTACCGACGGCCGCGGGGACCCCTTCCTCGCCTCAACCCGTGGCTGGTCAGCGACCGTCACGTCAACCCGAGCAGCCAGCTGGTCGCTGCGAGAGCGTCCACTGGCCTGGCGAGAGTCGTCTGCACGGACTCTCGCCAGTCTTCTGCTCCGCGCTTCGGTCTTGATGGCGAGCGCGAGCGGGCGTCAAGACTTTGGCTGGACGGTCTCCCGCGGGAGACCATCCACTCTGTACTTCTCGCTAACGAGAAGCCGAGGCGGATCCTGGTTTAGCGGCAGAACCGCTAGAACCAGGCGAGGAAGTGCCAGCCGAAGCTGGTATCTCCTCCCTGGTCCCCGTCTTCTTCTCCTTGGTAGAAGAAGAGACGGGCCCTGTTCCCGAGGGAGCAGGAGGACCAGCAGAAGAGCTCCCCGAATCGCCGGAGCGAGACGGGCCCTTAGAAGGTCCCGAAGGAGCCTTCTTAGGGGGGAAAACCCGGGTTACCAGCTGGTCGCTGCAAGAGCGGCCGCTGGCCTGGCGAGAGTCACATGACGGCTCTCACCAGCCTTCTGCTCCGTGCCGCGTCTTGGCGCCGAGCGAACTCTGGCGCCGAAACTTGGCTGCACGGTCTCCCGAGGGAGAACGTTACACTCGGGATCTCTCACGAACGAGAGACCGAGCCGGAACCTGGCGTAGTGGCATCGCCGCTAGCACCAGGCGAGGAAGTACCAAGAGCTAACCGATACTCCTCTGGTCCCCCCGTCTATCTCTTCCTTACGGATGGGGAGACGGGCCCCCGCCTCCCGAAGGAGCAGGAGGGACCAGCAGAAGGACCCCCTGTCCCACCGGGGTGGGACGGGCCCTTAGAAACGTTCCCCGAAGGAGACTTCTTTAGGGGGGAAGGCAGCCCTTCTTCTTCTTTTCGGCTTATGGGCCTTAGAGTCGAAGGGGGGAAGAGGGCAAAGCAGCAGACGATGAAGACGAAGATGACAGCTTCCTCTTCTTCCTCTTCCTCGTCAGCTCACGCAGGACAGTCGTCAGGTCCTCCATCCAGGCCGGAGCCGGGGCTATTGCCGAAGCAACACGGCCCGACTGCAACTGTCCGGAAGGACTGGGACTGGGGAAGGAAACACACCGTGGGCAGGACCAGCATGGACAGGCTCAGGAACCAGGAGCGACAGGAACAGCAACCAGCTCAGGAGCGGCAGGAACACGGCAGCGGTAGACCCAGAAGGGACAGCCAAGCCAACAGCGGGAATCACATCAGCAGCGGGAATCACATCAGCGGCAGGACGGCAGGCCCAGCGATCACCTCCCGTTAGAATCATCGGCGAGCCAGCGGAACCTGGGTACTGGCGGCCGGTCCAGGGGCGAGCTGCTGGAAACAGAGGAAGTCTGGGGCAGGCAACACGAAAAAAAACGGCCCTAGTAGCGGCAGACGGCGTCACCGACACAGCATGGGGAGTGTAGACCAGGAGGAGGGGGGGGAGCAGCATAAGCGGCCGTGGTAGTAGTGGAGACCGCCCCAGACCTCGCTAGACGCTGCAGCAGACCCGTGATGCTAGGCACGCCCTGCCCGCCGCGGTGGTCCATACCTGTCCAAGGTCGTCTCCCACAGATGTAGCACCTGCTGTAGCATAGATAGATTAGTAAGAGGGGTTCCCTCACGCACGGGGGAAAGACATGCCCCACCCCGAACGCAAGGAAGACCCCAAATACAACATACAACGAAGAAGCTGAGCGGGGCAGGAAGGAAGACGAAGAATCGGATACCAAGGGAGTCGCGGGAGAGCTTTCCGACGACTTCCTGGCAGACCTTCGCTTCCCTACCCCCGCACAGCAGTGAAAAATAATATGAAAAATGAAAACAGAATAATGCCCTTGCGATCACTTCATAGAACTTAAAGGGGGGAAGGATCAATTCCCGGGTAAGAGCGAAAATTGATCCAAATTAATTTTATGCAAAATAAATAAATGAAAAATGAAAAGAATACTGCATTGCGAATCCACTTTCATTGCATTTTATCATACAAAAAAAAAAAGGCTCGTGCCGAGCGCAATCTTGCTCTCGGTAACGAACGCACAGGGCAAAAATATAATGAAAAAAGTACTTACATTTTTCAATTACACACTTCCGCCCAAAATACATGACTCGGCGCGAGCGCGCCCGCCCTCGGCACCGAGACATAATTCAAGGGTTCAATTCATGAAAAGAGAGGAAATCGCCGCATCTACGGCGATAGCTCCATGTTGGTTCATAATTAAGTAATGAAAATGAAAACAGTGTACTTACAGTTTCATTTTCAAGTCAAACAAACCATTAGTAGAAAACACAATATAAACAAAGCATACGACGATGAAGCGGGCAGAGAGCGATGACGAACACGTCCTTCACACCCGCGGCCGAAAGCAAAAGTGATTTGTTTACCTCCCAGTCGCGCGGCGTGCGACTGTCGGACGAAGCAGTTAACTACCTTCTTCTCCTTGTTCGAAGCTTACGGACCGTTCCAGCTGCCGCTAGCTACTTCCTATTGTTAAAGGACCGATGGTTTGTATTACGTGTCGGAACAAATACAATTTTCGACAAATTGTTATTTGTTCCGATACGAATACAAACCATTGGTCCTTTAACAATAGGAAGGCTCACTTCTTGGTGGGAGGAATCTGAGTCAATGAACAGACTGGTGTTTGTCCACCTTGGTTCCCTCCCTGGTCGTAAGAGCAGAGGGAGGGATCCTAGCCTCTGCCCAATGATCGGGGTATGTACCGCAGGATCAATGGTCAGACCTCGGGACCCAAGTAATAAGAGGGAGGCAAGCGTACCTCTTAAAACTAGCAAGAACTTGTTCCTATTGCAAGAGGCAATATGAAGTCATGGGTTTGTCTCTTGTTCTTCCACTTCACCCCCCTTGTTGGGGAAAGTGGTGGATAATCGCTCCTATCCCTAATGAAAGGGGGAAGATGGGGCTCGGTGAGTAGCTCACCTGCATCGGTCTCCTGTTCCAGCGTAGTGACGACCGCGTCCCTCTGCCCACAGGTAGAGGGGGAGAGAAAGATGGGGAAGAGAAGCCATTCAAACTCTCATTCACTCATCCATTCATGCAGTCACACAAGGATGCGATGCTGTTCTGTCCGCTTGGGTGCTGGGTAAGCTACACAACTTGTTGAGCAGCTACCACGGGTCCCAAGGAAAAAGTGTCCAAAGACCGGTGGGCTATATCCTGAAGGTAGAAGGAGGTGAAGGTGGTCTGGTTGGTCCAGACCACCGCCTTCAGGACCTGCACCAGGGAGAAGTTCTTGCGGAACGCAAGGGAAGGACCAATACCTCTGACTTCGTGGGCTCTCGGATGAAGGGTACGGATGTCGTCGCTACCATCAGCCTCGCATCCCCTCCTGATCACCTCACGCAGCCAGAAAGAGAGTGTTCTTGGACACTTCTTTCTTGGTCACCCCGGTGCTAACGAAGAGGCGTCGACACTCAGGCCTGAGGTGCCGAGTTCTCTTCAGATAGCGCCGTAGCGCCCTCACAGGACAAAGCAGCATCTCATCCACATCGTTGTCGGTGAAGTCCAGTAGGGAGGGGATCGTGAATAACTCGAACCGGTCGTCAGGGACCGAATGATTCTGAGTCTTCGCTACGAAGTTCGGGACGAAATCGAGCGTCACAGATCCCCATCCCCTGGTATGCTTGACGTTGAAGGGTAAGCCATGAAGTTCCCCCTACTATCTTTTGCCAATGCCAGGGCCAGCAAGGAAGAGGGTCTTGAGGGTCAGATCCCTGTCTGACGACTCTCGGAGTGGCTCGAAGGGTCTTCGAGTCAGACTCCTACGGACGAGAGTCACATCCCACCCCGGGGGGCCTGAGTTCCCTGGGTGGGCAAGACCTCTCGAAGCTCCTCATTAGCAGGGAGATCTCGAACAAGTTCGAGATATCCACTCCCCTCAGCTTCAGGACTAGGGCCAGGGCGGCCCTGTATCCTTTGACTGTGGGGACGGAGAGGAGCTTCTCTTGGCGAAGGAAGAAGAGGAAATCCGCTACCTGCTGAAGAGTGGCTCTGAGAGGAGATAGACTCTGTCTACGACAAAACCACCCAGAAGACGGCCCACTTTCCCTGGTACACAGCTGCAGAGGACTGTCTGATGTACCCAGCCATCTCTGTTGCTGCTCGGCGAGAAAAGCCTCTCACTCGCAAGAGATGGTGGATAACAGCCAGCCGTGAAGATGAAGGGACTGGACTGACTGGTGGTACCGTTCCACGTGCGGCTGGACGAGAAGGTTGTGCCAAGGGGGAATCTCTCTCGGTGCTCCTGCAAGAAGAGCCAGCAGGTCCGGATACCAAATGGCCTGAGGCCATTTGGGCAGGCCATTTGGGAGCCACCAGGATCATCCTGAGATTCTGGGTGACCAGTACTCGGCTGATCACCTTGCGAATCAGACAGATCGGGGGAAGGCGTAAACGAAGAGGTTGTCCCACGGGTGTTGAAGAGCGTCCTCTGCAGCTGCCCATGGGTCCGGCACAGCCAAGTAGAAAACCTGAAGTTTCCTGTTGTGCCGGGTGGCAAACAGATCCACGACTGGACGCCCCCACAGGTTGAAGAGCCTTTCCGCCACGTCTGGGTGTAGGGACCATTCGGTCCCTATCACCTGATCCCGACGGCTGAGCTTGTCTGCTACTACATTCCTCTTGCCTGGAATGTAGCGGGCTGACAGCTCTACCGAGTGAGCAACGGCCCACTCATGCACCTGCAACGTCAACTGGTGCAGCGGGAGAGACACTAGGCCCCCCTGCTTGTTGAAATATGCCACTACCGTGGCGTTGTCGCACATCAACACCACTGAGTGTCCCATCAAGCGGTCCTGGAACTCTTGGAGCGCGAGAAACGCTGCCTTGAGCTCCAGTACGTTGATGTGAAGGTGCTTGTCGTGATGATCCCACACTCCTGCAGCCAGCAACTCCTCCAGGTGTGCGCCCCATCCCTCAGTTGACGCGTCTGAAAACAGCAACATCTCCGGGGAGGGGGAGGGGGGAGTGCAGAGAGGCACTCCTCTTACGAGGTTCCTGTCGTCCAGCCACCAGGTTAGGTCCTGCCTCACCTCCTCCATGAGGGACATTGGGAAGTACGGCGGGTCTCTTGCCTGTGACCAACTCTCCTTTAGTCTCCACTGGAGAGACCGCAGGTGAAGACGTTCGTGAGGGACTAACTTCTCGAGTGATGACAGGTGGCCGATCACGACTTGCCACTGCTGAGCTGGCTGTTCCTGCCGAGACAGGAACTGGTAGGCTGCCTCCCTGAATCTGCTGATCCGCGAGTCTGCGGGGAAGACTCGCCCTGCTACCGTATCGATCAGCATACCCAGGTACTTCATCCTCTGCTTGGGCTCGAGATCGGACTTCTCGAAGTTCACCACGATCCCCAGATTGCGGCAGAACTCGAGGAGTCGATCCCTGTCCCGTAGCAACTGCGAGCAGGAGCTTGCCAGGACTAACCAGTCGTCGAGATACCTCGGAAGAAGTATCCCTGACGAGTGGGCCCAAGCAGACACCAGAGTGAACACTCGCGTGAACACCTGTGGGGCGGTTGACAGACCGAAGCAAAGTGCCCTGAATTGGTACACCGTCCCGTCGAGGATGAAGCGGAGGTACTTCCTAGAGGACTGATGAACGGGTATCTGGAAATACGCGTCCTTCAAGTCCACCGAAAGCATGAAGTCGTTCTCCCTGATGGAGTCGAGCACGGAGCGTGCCATCTCCATCGTGAACCGAGACTGGTGAACGAATCGGTTAAGGGGAGAGAGATCTATCACCGGGCGCCAGCCCCCCGAAGACTTCTCTACCAGGAAAAGACGGCTGTAGAAGCCCGGTGACCGATCCCTGACGATCTCCACAGTTCCTTTACTCACCATGGCTTGGACTTCCTGCCGAAGTGCTACGTCCTTGGATGTTCCGGGTACGTAGATCTGAAGGTGGACCGGGTTGGAGGTGAGGGGTGGCCGAGACTTGAAGGGTAGTAGATACCCCTCCCAAAGGACGTCTACTATCCAGGTCTCCGCTCCAAAGTGCTGCCATGTTGCCCAATGGCTCGCCAGGCAATCCCCCCACTTCCGGCAGCAGGTGAGGGGGAACGCCGTCCCTAGCGTTTCCCACCTCTCTTCGGCTTCTTCTTTCCAGCTCCCCCTCGTGAGAAGGAGGCCTGGGAGGAGGGCTAGTTGCGGTCGCTCCTAGAAGTCGAAGGCAGAGTCTTTCCCCTGGGCCTCGACGATGCGATCGTCTTGGCCGCAGAGGAAGCGCTAACCAAGCTCTTGGGCTTGGCCGCAGTAGCTCGAGGCTGCCCAGACGCCTTTGAGACTGCCTGGTGTACTAGACGGTCGCTGTCATCAGTGCGCCGTTGCTCTACCGCAGCGTCCACCATCTCTCCGGGGAAGAGAGAGGAGGAACTCCGCACCGGTTTGTTGCGAAGACCTTCACGCCCAGCCGCCCTGGTCACTCAGGTGAGGACTGCGTCCCTACGCCGAAGAACCAGGTTGGCCCACAGGTTTGCCGTCTGGTGGGCTAGGTAGGAGATGGCTCTACCTCCAGACTGGCACAGTCTCCCGAAAGCCGGGTCACCTTCATGAGTGATATTTCCCGAAGTGGCCGCAACCTTAAACACCATGAGGGACCACAGGTCTAACCAGGAGACTGCTTGGAATGCCGCCATGGCGGTTGACTCCAATGCGAGTGCCTCTTGCTGCGAGAACCATAAGTTCTCCGACAGGAGCTGCTGCAGACACCCCCGGAGTTAGGCTAGCTAGCTCCAGGTTAACCTGTTTGGGCAGCAAAGGGTCCTCCGATGGCACGTAGAATCTCCTCTGTCGCAGTAGAGACGGGGGAAGTAGCTTGGAAGACCTGCCAGACCGTAGCGAGCCCTCCCGTCCAGAGACAAGAGAGTCCACCTGGCCCAGCACCGAGTCAGCCAGAACGACTCGAGCCTGGAGGTAGGCTCAGAAGGTGGGAACGGCGATCCTTCCCCGAGGTCATTGCGCTGACGAATCAGCGCAATAACCTCTGCAAACGACCTCTGGATCTCGGGAGTGACCATGTCTTGTGGAATAGGACCATCAAGTCCCTCCAACAAGAGACCCTCCTCCTCCTGAAGGAGGAACTGTAACAGACCCCTCCTGGTCTCCTTGTGCCACTTGCGCGCACGACCTGGTCGGTCCTAAGACCATGCCAGGCTCGTAGGGCGTCGTGGTGGGACTGTGAGGAGCGCACTCATCGCGGTCACTCCGGATCGCCTCGCTCTTCCCGGCATAGCCCGAGGAAGTTGAAGGGATCGGAGAGGAAGACCTGACGCTCCCCCCTCGCTCACCGGCAGAATCGGTGTGCTTGGGGGGCTGCAGGCGATCGCCAACCCGCGGTGGCGATCGAGCTGCAGGCCTGGTCGCGCAGCTCTCCGGGGGGAGAGCGGCTGGACGGAGAACAACGGCTCTGGTCCCGAGCGTCAGGAGAGCTGCTGCTGGTCCCCCTACCCACCGGGTCTCAACCCGTGGCCAGTCTGGGACCGTCGCGTCAACCTTGGGAGCCCGCGTATCACAACGAGAGCAATAGCTGGCCTGGCGGGAGTCACCTGAGCGACTCTCACCTGTCTTCCTCCGCTCCGTGCCTCGATCCTGGCACTGAGCGAACTCGGAAGCCTGGACTTTGGCTGCATGGTCACCCGCGGGCGACCGCACACTGTACCTCTCGCGAACGAGAGGCCGAGACGGAACCTGACGCAGCAGCAGAGCCCCTATCACCAGGTGAGAGGTACCGGTGTTAGCCGGTACCCCTCTGGTCCCCAACTTCTTCTTCCTTGCGGAAGGAGAGATGGGCCCCTGCGGAAGGAGAGACGGGCCCCGCTCCCGAAGGAGCGGGAGGACCAGTGGAAGACCACCCCCGTCCCACCGGAGTGAGACGGGCCCTTAGAAGTTCCCGAAGGAGACTTCTTGGGGGGGGAGGAGACAGCCTTCTTCTTCCTCGGCCGTGAAGCCTTGGAAGCCGAAGGAGAAATGGCGGCAGCAGACGACAATGAAGACGACGATGACACCTTCCTCCTCTTCCTCTTCTTCTTCGTCAGCTTCCTCAGGACAGTCGTCAGGTCCTCCATCCAGGACGGAGCCGGGGCTATTGCCGAAGCAACATGGCTCGGCTGCACCTGTCCGGAAGGACCTGCGACTGGGGCAGCAACACCACGGACTGGAACGACATCGGCAGGGGCTGGGCCAGGTAAAACAGGTACAGCAGGTACGGCAGGCACGGCAGGAACGGCAAGTACAGAAGGAGGCATGGCAGCGGCCAGCGACCTCCTGGGTACTGGTGGCAGGTCCAGGGGAGAGCTCTTGGGGCACCTGAAGTCGGGGGCTGAGGCGAGAGCGGCGAACCCGGGCGGCGGTGTTACGACCCTCCTCAGAACACTGCACAATGGCGCCTGCACTGCAGCTGAAGGGGTCACCATAGTGATATGCTGAGTATACACCAGGTGAGGAGGGGCGGCATACCCTGGGGTCGATACGGTGGTGGTGGTGGTCACCGGAGCAGAGCCACTCGCCAGATGATCCAACAGCCCCCGAATACTCGGTGTCCCCTGGAGACCCAGCGAGTGCCACATCTGGTTGAGGTCGTCACCCGCGGCAATCGCACCTGAGGAAGCAAAAGTCGGGTTAGTAGGAGGGCTTTCCCCTCGCCCGGGGGGGACAAGTCCCACCTCGAGCGAACGGAAGACCCCGAGTACAATTGGATGTCGGGGTACCTAGCCCCCTCCCCCACGCTAGACGGATCGGGCGAAGAGAAGGAGCGAGAAAACTCCCCCGAAGGGGAAGGAGCCATACGCGGGAGCTGAGATGGAGGGAGGAGAGAAGACGTGTCCGTGACCAGGGGAGTAGCCAGAGAACTTTTCAATGACTCCCTGGCAGGCTTACGTCGCTTCCTCCTCCCCTCAAAGCGCGCCCACTGCTCCTCCAACCACAAAACACAAATATCACAGGGCTTGGCACGAGAGCATTCGTGCCCCCGACACCGAGCACACAATTCATGAGTATCTACCTCGGGAAAAGAGCAGAAGGCCCCACACCTACAGCCCTCCACACCAGGGCAAGTCCTGCGGCTGATGGGGAGGCGGGGGGAACTATCCAGCTCACGAGAATCCATAATAGTAGTTAAATTGCAACAATACAAGCACACGTATTTACAGTATTGAGAACAATTCACACAAAAGCAAACCAAGGTTTGGAGAAAAAGTACACGACGAAAGGGGGGCAGAGAGAAGTGGAGAACACGTCTGTCACCCAGCACGGCCGAAAGCAAAGTGAATAATCTTCACCTCCCAGTCGCGCAGTGCACTGACTGTCGGACAAGCAGTTAACTACTGAACTCCCTTGTTCGAAGCTTACGACCAGTTCCAGCTGCCACAAGTTACATTCCTATTGTTAAAGGACCGATGGTTTGTATTCGTATCGGAACAACTTTTAATTATAGTAGTAAATGTAAACAAAATGACAATTTGTCGAAAATTGCATTTTTCCTAACTATACAAACCTGAGGTCCTTTAACAATAGGAAGTAGCTAGCGGCAGCTGGAACGGTCGTAAGCTTCGAACAAGGGGAGAACGGTAGTTAACTGCTTGTCCGACACTGGGAGGTAAACAAATCACTTTTGCTTTTGGCCCATGCAAAATACGCAGAGTGAGGGGTGGCATGAGGAGGGACTATATGTAAAGGACCTCAGGTTTGTATAGTTAGGAAAAATGCAATTTTCGACAAATTGTCATTTGTTCCGATACGTAATACAAAACCATCGGTCCTTTAACAATAGGAAGACTCACTTCTTGGTGGGAGGAATCTGAGTCTTTTGATGAACAGACTGGTGTTCGTCCATCCCTGGAATGCCTCCCTGGTCGTAAGAGCGAGGGAGGGATCCAAGCCTCTGTCTGATTGATCGGGGTGTGCACCGCAGGATCAATGGTCACCTCTGGGCCGAGTACTAAGAGAGAGGCAAGCGTATCTCTTCGTACCAGCAAGCAAGAACTTGTTCTGTTTGCAAGAGGCAACATAAAGTAGGGTTTGGGGTCTCAAGCTGGCATCCACTTCCTCCCCCTTGTTGGAGGAAGTGGTGGATATACGCTCCATCCCTAGTGAAAGGGATAGGATGGGCTCTGTTGAGTAGCTCACCTGCATCTTGTCCTTATCCAGCAGGGTGACGACCGTGTCCCTCTAACCACAGGTAGAGGGGAAGAAAAAGATGGGAAGAGGAGCCAGTCACACTCTCATTCACTCATCCATTCTTACGGTCACACCAGGACTCGATGCTGTTCAGCCTGCGAGGGTCTGGGTTCGCTACACAACGTGTTGAGCAGCCACCACGGGTCCCAAGGAAAAAGATCCAAGGACCTGTGGGCAATATCCCGAAGGTAGAAGGAAGGGCATGTGGTCTGGTTGGACCAGACCCCTGCCTTCAGTACCTGCGCCACGGAGAAGTTCTTGCGGACAAGGCAGCATCTCCTTCGCATCGAAGGCGGTGAAGTCCATTAGGGAGGGGATTGTGAACGACTTGAACCAATCGTCAGGGACCGAAGGGTTCTGAGTCTTCGCTACGAAGTTCGGTACGAAATCGAGCGTCACGGATACCCATCCCCTGGATGCTTGACTTCGCAGGAGAAGTCATGCAGTTCCTCAGAGGAAAAGAAGGAAATAGTCGCATGACCTATCCCTCTTCTCTACTTCGGTGATGTCCAGTACCCATACTGGTCTGTCCGTTTGCCACGAAGTCTCTCGCATCCTCCTATCCCCATGCAGCAAAGTTCTCGGTAGTGGATAGGACACCGACACTCCATGGTGGGTGTCAATGGTATGGGTACTGTGACAAGCTATTAAAACGAAGTAATGATTGCTTTGTAACAACCGAACTAAGTCAACAGCGTAGTTCGTAACTGACTTGGGCGGAGGCTCTGAAACAGCTGTTCGACTGACCTGCGTTCAGGTAGGTAGCGGCAAGTTGTCAAAGCATCCGAGTAAGTCACGTGACCTTCGCCTTTAAAGGGTTATGCCGAGAGACCAAACAAATAATGTATTTGTTTGTCACCAATGCCGGACAGCGAGGTGATGATTCTCTTAAGGCATGTGCCCAACAGGCGAAAGTCAATTGCCTTCTAGAGACCGAGGTCCCTGAAGGTAAAACATCTCATGGTTGTTGAATCTCAGCTAAGGAGAAACAACACTATGTACCGTTGAAGACGACGGTAGATATTGAATGCAACCTACGTCTTCACAGATGAATCGAGAGAAGGATTCTCAAGATTCATAACCTGTGCTTACAAATGACTGAAAACGCTAACCGCTATTTCATTGCTGTCCGGTGAGAAGTCGTAGTTGCAATGAAAGCGGGGCGTTCTTCAGTAATGAAAACACAGGGGAAAGCCGCCTGAAGAACTGCTTCTCATGGGCTGAACATTTGGAAGTAGAGCTGTCAGGTCGGAGAGTAGGCGATGTCTTCTGACACATCTTGTAATTCAGGTTGAACAATGAACAATTGTACACCTACGAATACGAGATATTTTGAAGACAAACTCAGATGTCTGCAAAATAACATTCGCATTATCGCAGTGCGATGTAGCGGGAGACTTGTACAGACTTCTGTTACCGTGCGGTAAACAGAAAGATGAAAGAGTCCAAGAGATATCTCTGTTGAAAATTCTCGCAATGTCGAAGGCGATGGAATCTAAGCGTCACAGCAGTAGATGGGTCCTTCATTATTGCGAGAATCCCCGTTAATCAGAGACCTAAGTCCATGATTGTTGGGCAGAGATACGGTACGGTAGTCAATCAAAGCAGGGGAGAGAGACATAACTGACCGTGCATCTCGGAGGCCCAGCTGATACTGAGCTGCTATCAGGCAGTTCAATACGCAGTAGTTGAGCCTGAGCTCTCGCTGACTCGTCATCCTAGTTGCCAGGTAATCCATTATTCCACGAAGGAATGCGTTCGGCTGATGAACCTACCGTGAGGCATAAAAGATCTGCTACGAGCAATTATATTTAGGCGAAAACGAATTTCGGTAAATATAAAAGTTGAAATGGTGTTGCGTGACAAAACCATAAGTATATAAAATTGAAACTGAAAACTCCTGGGAGGTTGCAGGCAACCCCGAGTTGCAGTTCAATTAGAATACTTCTCTTATAAGTCGCAATCCGTAGATTACTAGGATATGCGCCTACCCCTCGGACAATTCAACTGCTTAGTAGAATCATGTCGCGAGGTTAATATACGTAGTATATTTGTAGGATTCTGAACAACGATCTCCATCCTAAATTCTTTCCTTCAAGAAAACAAAATAAGGATTGGAGATCGACCACCTTCGATCTCTATCAAAGAGAGTGAAGGAGAAGTCTTCCTCGAAGGAAAGCTTCAATGGTGAACAGAATACTAAGACGATAGTTCAAGCCAAACTGGATATTCCCGTCCGATCTTCTCTATTCCAGGTTGGTCGCCTACTGTGAGATAGTTTCTTTCAGCAGCAGTCTTCTTCCCAATGCTAGAAATTCCAGGAAATCGAGCATAGGCGAGGTTCCCGATTATCGTGTAACATATCGGGGATTCTCGTCTCGTCACTTTGGACCGTGGTCTCGCCTAAGTGTTTGGAGATCGTAAAAAACTCAAACACTCTGAATGCGCTAGAAATTCCGTAGAATTCTAAGCAGTCTGCGAAACCCCCACCGAATTCGTCAAACGATATCGGCTGGTGGTCCTCTCGATTCTTCCCGTAGGAAATCGAGAATGGGGCAGGATTCCTCCTCAACGACCGGGGCTTACGTCAGGTAGGACCCGAAGGTCCCCCCGGTAGCGCAGTCCCGAACGTGGGATCCTACAGAGAAATCTCTGTAGGATCCCTCCCCTTTCCCTCGTAGCCGTAAGGAGAGAGGGAATGGGGGAGGAATTGGATACTCGCTCGCCTTCCCAGTGGAACTAGCAGTTGGAGAAGAGTAGGAGCAGCCATCGCCTTGCGGCGATGGCCTCTCAGAGTCCTGGGAAAACGTATCGTCAGGAGAAAACGTTTTCCGAGGAGGGTTACGAACTCTCACTGTAGGTAAGGGTCTGCCGCCACTCTGAACGTCGTCTGGGTGGGGCTGATCGACACCTGACAGGAGAGAGCCGATACCGTCCTCCGACTCATTCCAGTCCTCGTCGAGTCGAAACCTCTCAGGAGGACCGAAGGAGTATTTAAATACGGTGTCCGAAGACACGTAGAAACGCCGCTGTCGCAGTAGAGGAGGTGGAAGTAGCTTGATCGACCGGCCAGAAAACTGAGAGAGCCTTCTTGTCCGGAGACGAGAGACTCTGGTTCGAGACAGAATCGGCAAGCTCCGATCGCGGCAGACCCACCGTCGGTTTGGGTTCCCTCGGGCCCCAAAACGACTCGAGAAGAGACGTGGGCTCTGCTGGTGGGAGCGGCAATCCTTCCACAAGGTCATTATGCTGACGAATCAGCCTTAATGACTTCTGCAAATTCCTCTGTATCTCGGGAGTAATAACCGCGTCTTGCGGAGTAGGACCGTCCAGTCCCTCCAACAAGAACAGATCCCGAGATACTCCTCCTTCAGAAGGAGGAACAGCGGCAGACCCCCGACGGTCGCCTCCAGCTACTTCGCGTATGTTCTGGTCGGTCCTAGAACCGTGCCTGGTCCATACGGCGTCATAGCAGATCGCGAGCGGCGCACTCTCGCGATCACTCATAGGTACCTCGCCTCTCCTCCCGGTGTAGCCCGAGGAGGTTGAAGGTACAGGAGAGGCAGGACCTGACGCTCTCCCCTAGCTCGCTGGCAGGACCAGCGTGCTTGGAGGGCTGCTGCTGATCGTCAACCCGCGGTGGCGATCGAGCAGCAGGCCTAGCCTTGCGCTCGAACCTGGGGCGAGAGGCTCGGCTGAGAACGTCGACGCTGAGCCGTCCTACGGCTAACTAGAGCGTGCAGGCGAGCTGTGCTGTTACATCTCCGCCCGGTCCCCGATGGAGCGGCGTCAGGTGACCTGCTAGGCTCGCTGTCGCGGTGAGACCGGCGAGCGTTCCTCTCGGCGCGTCGAGCCGCTGGTACAGCCGTGGCTGGTACCGACGGCCGCAAGGGGACCCCTTCCCCTTCTCGCCTCAACCCGTGGCTGGTCAGCGACCGTCACGTCAACCCGCCCGCAGCAGCCAGCTGGTCGCCTGCGAGAGCGTCCACTGGCTGGCGAGAGTCGTCTGCACGACTCTCGCCAGTCTCTGCTCCGCGCTTCGGTCTTGGCGGCGAGCGAGCTCGGGTGTCAAGACTTTGGCTGGACGGTCTCCCGCGGGAGAACGTCCACTCGGTACTTCTTGCTAACGAGAAGCCGAGGCGGATCCTGGTTTAGCGGCAGAACCGCTAGAACCAGGCGAGGAAGTGCCAGCCGAAGCTGGTACTCCTCTGGTCCCCGTCTTCTTCTCCTTGGTAGAAGAAAAGACGGGCCCTGTTCCCGAGGGAGCAGGAGGACCAGCAGAAGAGCTCCCCGAATCGCCGGAGCGAGACGGGCCCTTAGAAGGTCCCGAAGGAGCCTTCTTAGGGGGGAAAATGACAATTTGTCGAAAATTGCATTTTTCCTAACTATACAAACCTGAGGTCCTTTAACAATAGGAAGTAGCTAGCGGCAGCTGGAACGGTCGTAAGCTTCGAACAAGGGGAGAACGGTAGTTAACTGCTTGTCCGACAGTCGCGCGCCGCGCGACTGGGAGGTAAACAAATCACTTTTGCTTTTGGCCCATGCAAAATACGCAGAGTGAGGGGTGGCATGAGGAGGGACTGTATGTAAAGGACCTCAGGTTGTAGTAGTTAGGAAAAATGCAATTTTCGACAAATTGTCATTTGTTCCGATACGTAATACAAAAAACCATCGGTCCCTTTAACAATAGGAAGACTCACTTCTTGGTGGGAGGGATCTGAGTCTTTGATGAACAGACTGGTGTTCGTTCCATCCCTGGAATGTTGCCTCCCCCTGGTCGTAAGAGCCGGGGAGGGGGGAGCCCAAGCCTCTGTCCGATTGATCGGGGTGTGCACCGCAGGATCAATGGTCAGACCTCTGGGCCGAGTACTAAGAGAGAGGCAAGCGTATCTCTTCGTACCAGCAAGCAAGAACTTGTTCCTGTTTGCAAGAGGCAACATAAAGTATGGGTTGTCTCAAGCTGGCATCCACTTCCTCCCCCTTGTTGGAGGAAGTGGTGGATATACGCTCCTATCCCTAGTGAAAGGGATAGGATGGGGCTCTGTTGAGTAGCTCACCTGCATCTTGTCCTTATCCAGCAGGGTGACGACCGTGTCCCTCTAACCACAGGTAGAGGGGAAGAAAAAGATGGGAAGAGGAGCCAGTCACACTCTCATTCACCATCCATCTTACGGTCACACTAGGACTCGATGCTGTTCAGCCTGCGAGGGTCTGGGTTCGCTACACAACGTGTTGAGCAGCCACCACGGGTCCCAAGGAAAAAGATCCAAGGACCTGTGGGCAATATCCCGAAGGTAGAAGGAAGGGCATGTGGTCTGGTTGGACCAGACCCCTGCCTTCAGTACCTGCGCCAAGGAGAAGTTCTTGTGGACAAGGCAGCATCTCCTTCGCATCGAAGGCGGTGAAGTCCATTAGGGAGGGGATTGTGAACGACTCGAACCAATCGTCAACGGGCACCCGAAGGGTTCTGAGGTCTTCGCTACGAAGTTCGGTACGAAATCGAAAGCGTCACGGATCCCCCTCCCCTGGGTGCCTGACTTCGCAGGAGAAGTCATGCAGTTCCTCAGAGGAAAAGAAGGAAATAGTCGCATGACCTATCCCTCTTCTCTACTTCGGTGATGTCCAGTACCCATACTGGTCTGTCCGTTAGCAACGAAGTCTCTCGCATCCTCCTATCCCATGCAGCGAAGTTCTCGGTAGTGGATAGGACACCGACACTCCATGGTGGGTGTCAATGGTATGGGTACTGTGACAAGCTATTAAAACGAAGTAATGGTTGCTGTGTAACAACCGAACTAAGTCAACAGCGTAATTCGTAACAAAGACTCGGGCGCTCTGACAGCTGCCGACTGACTGCGTTCGGTAGGAGGCAAGTTGTCAAAGCATCCGAGTAAGTCACGTGACCTTCGCCTTTAAAGGGTTATGTCGAGAGACCAAACAAATGATGTATTTGTTTGTCACCAATGCCGGACAGCGAGGTGTATGATCTCTTAAGGCATGTACCCAACAGGCGAAAGTCAATTGCCTTCTAGAGACCGAGGTCCCTGAAGGTAAAACATCTCATGTTTGTTGAATCTCAGCTAAGGAGAAACAACACTATGTACCGTTGAAGACGAAGGTAGATATTGAATGCAACCTACGTCTTCACATATGAATCGAGAGAAGGATCTACAAGATTCATAACCTGTGCTTACAAATGACTGAAAACGCTACCCGCTATCTCATTGCTGTCCGGTGAGAAGTCGTAGTTGCAATGAAAGCGGGGCGTTCTTCGGTAATGAAAACACAGGTGAAAGCCGCCTGAAGAACTGCTTCTCATGGGCTGAACATTTGGAGGTAGAGCTGTCAGGTCGGAGGAGTAGGCGATGCTTCTGACACATCTCGTAATTCGGGTTGAACAAATGAACAATTGTACACCTACGAATACGAAGATATTTTGAAGACAAACTCAGATGTCTGCAAAATCATTCGCATTATCGCATGTGCGATGCAGCGGGAGACTTGTACAGACTTCTGTTACCGTGCGGTAAACAGAAAGATGAAAGAGTCCAAGAGATATCTCTGTTGAAAATTCTCGCAATGTCGAAGGCGATGGAATCCAGCGTCACCGCAGTAGATGGTCCTTCATTATTGCGAGAATCCCCGTTAATCAGAGACCTAAGTCCATGATTGTTAGGCAGAGATACGGTTCGGTAGTCAATCAAGCAGGGAGAGAGAGACATACATGACCGTGAATCTCGGAGGCCCAGCTGATACTGAGCTGCTATGAGGCAGTTCAATACGCAGTGGTTGAGCCTGCTGACTCGTCATCCTGAGTTGCCAGGTAATCCATTATTCCACGAAGGAATGCGTTCGGCTAGAACTACCGAGCATAAAAGATATGCTCGGGCAATTATATTTAGGCGAAACGAATTTCGGTAAATATAAAAAGTTGAAATGGTGTTGTCGTGACAAAAACCATAAGTATATAAAATTGAAAACTGAAAACTCCTGGGAGGTTGCAGGCAACCCCGAGTTGCAGTCAATTAGAATACTTCTCGTCTAAGTCGCAATCCGTAGAATAACTAGGATATGCGCCTACCCTCGGACAAGTCAACTGCTTAGCAGAATCAGGTCGCGAGGTTAATATACGTAGTATATTTGTAGGATTCTGAACAACGATCTCCATCCTAAATTCTTTCCTTCAAGAAACAAAATAAGGATTGGAGATCGACCACCTTCGTTCTCTATCAAAGAGAGTGAAGGAGAAGTCTTCCTCGAAGGAAAGCTTCAATGGTGAACAGAATACTAAGACGATAGTTCAAGCCAAACTGGATATTCCCGTCCGATCTCCTCTATTCCAGGTTGGTCGCCTACTGTGAGATAGTTTCTTTCAGCAGCAGTCTTCTTCACAATGCAGAAAATTCCAGGAATTCGAGCATAGGCGAGGTTCCCCGATTATCGTGTAACATATCGGGAATTCTCGTCTCGCTCACTTTGGACCGTGGTCTCGCGTAAGTGTTTGAAGATCGTAAAAAACTCGAAACACTGAATGCGCTAGAAATTCCGTAGAATTCTAAGCAGTCTGCGAAACCCCCACGAATTCGTCAAACGATATCGGCTGGTGGTCCTCTCGATTCCCGTAGAAATCGAGAATGGAGCAGGATTCCTCCTCAACGACCGGGGCTTACGTCAGGTAGGACCCGAAGGCCCCCCGGTCCCACCCCGGTAGCGCAGTCCCGAACGTGGGATCCTACAAAGAAATCTCTGTAGGATCCTTCCCCGTTTCCCTCGTAGCCGTAAGGAGAGAGGGAATGGGGAAGGAATTGGATACTCGCTCGCCTTCCCAGTGGAACTAGCAGTTGGAGAAGAGTAGGAGCAGCCATCGCCTTGCGGCGATGGCCTCTCAGAGTCTGGGAAAACGTATCGTCAGGAGAAAACGTTTTCCCGCGGAGGGTTACGAACTCTCACTGTAGGTAAGGGTCTGCCGCCACTGTGAACGTCGTCTGGGTGGGGCTGATCGACACCTGACAGGAGAGAGCCGATACCGTCCTGCGACTCATTCCAGTCCTCGTCGAGGTCGAAACCTCTCAGGAGGACCGAAGGAGTATTTAAATACAGTGTCCGAAGACACGTAGAAAACGCCGCTGTCGCAGTAGAGGAGGTGGAAGTAGCTTGATCGACCGGCCAGAACTGAGAGAGCCTTCTTGTCCGGAGACGAGACACTGGTTCGAGACAGAATCGACAAGCTCCGATCGCGGCAGACCCACCGTCGGTTTGGGTTCCCTCTCGGGCCCCAAAACGCTCGAGCAGAGACGTGGGCCTCTGCTGGTGGGACGGCAATCCTTCCGCAGGGTCATTATGCTGACGAATCAGCTTAATGACTTCTGCAAATTCCTCTGTATCTCGGGAGTAACCGCGTCTTGCGGAGTAGGACCGTCCAGTCCCTCCAACAAGAACAGATCCCTAGATACTCCTCCTTCAGAAGGAGGAAGAGCGGCAGACCCCTGACGGTCGCCTCCAGCTAATTGCGCGTATGTCCTGGTCGGTCCTAGAACGTGCCTGGTCCATACGGCGTCATAGCGGGGGGGTCGGCGCGAGCGGCGCACCTCTCGCGATCACTCATAGGTACCTCGCTCCTCCCGGCGTAGCCCGAGGAGGTTGAAGGTACAGGAGAGGCAGACCTGACGCTCCCCCCTAGCTCGCTGGCAGGACCAGCGTGCTTGGAGGGCTGCTGCTGATCGTCAACGCGGTGGCGATCGAGCAGCATGCCTAGCCTTGCCGCTCGCCTGAGGCGAGAGGCTTGGCTGAGAACGTCGACGCTGATCTCTGCGTCAGGCGAGCTGTTTGCTGGTTACCGTCTCCGCCCGGGTCCCGATGGGAGCGGCGTCAGGTGGACCTGCTAGGCTCGCTGTCACGGTGAGACCGCGAGCGTCCTCATCGGCGCGTCGAGCCGCTGGTACCAGCCGTGGCTGGTACCGACGGCCGCGGGGACCCCTTCCTCGCCTCAACCCGTTATGGGAGAGGCAGACCTGACGCTCCCCCCTCGCTCGCTGGCAGGACCAGCGTGCGTGGAGGGCTGCTGCTGATCGTCAACCCGCCGGGGCCTCGGTGACGGTCGAGCAGCAGGCCTAGCCTTACCGCTCGCCTGGGGCGATTGGCTCGGCTGAGAACGTCGAGACCGATCTCTAGCGTCAGGCGAGCTGCGCCTGGTCACCGTCTCCGCCCGGTCCCATCGGGAGCGGCGGACGGGTGACCTGCTAGGCTCTCTGTCGCGTCGAGACGGCCAGCGTCCTCTCGGCGCGTCGAGTCGCTGGTACCAGCCGTGGCTGGTACCGGCGGCCGCGGGGACTCCTTCCTCGCCTCAACCCGTGGCTGATCAGCGACCGTCACGTTAGCCCGAGCAGCCAGTTGATCGCTGCGAGAGCGTCCACTGGCCTGGCGAGAGTCGTGTGCACGACTCTCGCGCCAGTTCTTCTGCTCCGCGCCGCTGTCTTGACGGCGAGCGAGCTCGGGCGTCAAAACTTTGGCTGGACGGTCCTTCTTGGAAGAGCGTCCACTCGGTGCTTCTCGCGAACGAGAAGCGGCCGAGACGGAACCTGGTTTAGCGGCAGACCCGCTAGCACCAGGTGAGGACGCCACCAGCCGAGGCTGGTGCCTCTGGTCCCCGTCGACTTCTCTTTGCAGAAGAAGCGACGCCCCGTTCCCGAAGGAACAGGAGGACCAGCAGAAGATCCCCTCCCCAGCTCGCCTGAGCGAGCCGGGCCCTTAGAAGATCCCGAAGGAGTCTTCCTAGGGGGGAAGGAGGCAACCTTCTTCTTCTTCGGCTGTTTGGCCTTAGAAGTCGAAGGGGAAGGAGAGGCAGCGACGACGAAGAAGACGACGAAGACGACGACGACACCTTCTTCCTCTTCTTCTTCGCCAGGCTCCGCAGGACAGACGTCAGTCTTCCATCCAGGAGGGAGCCGGGGCAGTTGCCGAAGCAACAGGGCCCGACTGCACCTGTCCGGAAAGACCTGAGACTGTGACAGCATCACCAACAGCAGGAACAACAGGAACAGGTCCAGGAACAGCAGGAACATCTGAAAGTGAATGAGCAGCAGGCACCTGATCTGAAAGGGAAATGAGCGCGGGTGGGACCGCAACAGGTACGGCAGGCACTGCAGGTACCACAGGAGAGACAGGCGTCCTGTCGGCAGCTACCGTCATCCTCGGCACTGGCGGCAGGTCCAGGGGGGTACTCGTTTGGGCAGCGGCAGTCCGGGGTCGGCAATACAAAGAACCAGGTGGCGGTGGCACCGTCCTGATTGGCACGGCAGGAATTGGTTTCTGGATTGCAGCCGTGGGTGTTACCGACATGACATGTGGTGTGTACACCAGGTGCGGTGACATCTCATATGCTGGTGTCGAGATTGTGGTTGTTGTAGTGGTTACCGTATCATGAGTGACCACTGCCGACCCCGCCAACCGCTGAATCAACCCCTGCAGTCCCAGCGACTCCCACACCTGTCCCAGGTCGTCCTCGCTGATGGCAAACATGCGGAAGCAACAGTCGGGTTAATTAGAGGGGCTTCCTCGCGCCTGGGGGGAGAGAACCCACCCAGAGCGACGGAAGACCCCGAGTACAACTGGACGTCCGTTACCAAAGGAGTCACTGGACTTCCGATGACTTCTTGTGTCCTCGTACAGCACCCACTGCGCCTCTGACGAATGCATACACGTTACAGGGCTCGTTGCGGGAGCACTCTCGCCCCCGACAACGAGTACAAACCCTCGTGAGGATCTACATCTACATCCAAGGTCGTCTCCCACGGATGTAGCACCTGCGGTAACATAGATAGATTAGTAAGAGGGGTTCCATCACGCACTGGGGGAAGACATGCCCCACCCCCCCGAACGCAAGGAAGACCCCAAATACAAAATACAATGAAGAAGCTGAGCGGGGGGCAGGAAGGAAGACGAAGAATCGGCTACCAACTTCCTGGCAGACCTTCGTTCTTACCACCCCCGCACAGCAGTGAAAAGTAATATGAAAATGAAACAGAATACTGCCCTTGCGATTCACTTCATAGAACTTAAAGGAGAAAAGATCAATTCCCGGTTAAGAACGGAACTTGATCCAATAATATGATGCTATCATAAAAAAATATATATGAAAATTGAAACAGAATACTGCACTTGCGATTTCATTTCACATAAAAAATCGTAAGGATCAATTCCCGGGTAAGAACGAAAATTGATCCAGATTAAATTCATGCAATCAATAAATGAAAATGAAAAGAATATTGCCATTGCGAATCCACTTTCATTGCATTCTATTATACAAAATTAAAAGTTCGTGCCGAGCGCAATCACACTCTCGGTAACGAACGCACAGGGCAAAAATATAATGAAAAAAGTACTTACATTTTTCAATTACACCCTTTCGCCCAAATACATGACTCGGCGCGAGCGCGCCCGCCCTCGGCACCGAGACATAATTCAAGGGTTCATAATTAAGTAATGAAAATGAAAACAGTGTACTTACAGTTTCATTTTCAAGTCAAACAAACCATTAGTAGAAAAAACACATATAAACAAAGCATACGACGATGAAGCGGGCAGAGAGCGATGACGAACAGTCCTTCACACCCGCGGCCCACCGAAAGCAAAAGTGATTGTTTACCTCCCAGTCGCGCGCGCGCGACTGTCGGACAAGCAGTTAACTACCGTTCTCCCCTTGTTCGAAGCTTACGACCGTTCCAGCTGCCGCTAGCTACTTCCTATTGTTAAAGGACCGATGGTTTGTATTACGTATCGGAACAAACCCGGGTTACCAGCTGGTCGCTGCAAGAGCGGCCGCTGGCCTGGCAAGAGTCACCTGAGCGTCTCTCACCAGCCTTCTGCTCCGTGCCGCGTCTTGGCGCCGAGCGAACTCTGGCGCCGAAACTTGGCTGCACGGTCTCCCGAGGGAGAACGTACACTCGGGATCTCTCGCGAACGAGAGACCGAGCCGGAACCTGGCGTAGCGGCATCGCCGCTAGCACCAGGCGAGGGAAGTACCAGAGCTAACCGATACTCCTCTGGTCCCCGCCATCTCTTCCTTACGGAAGGGAGACGGGCCCCGCTCCCGAAGGAGCAGGAGGACCAGCAGAAGGACGGTGGGACGGGCCCTTAGAAGTTCCCGAAGGAGACTTCTTAGGGGGAAAGGCAGCCTTCTTCTTCTTCGGCTTATGGGCCTTAGAAGTCGAAGAAGAGCAGCAGCAGACGATGAAGACGAAGATGACAGCTTCTCTTCTCCTCTTCCTCGTCAGCTCACGCAGGACAGTCGTCAGGGTCCTCCATCCAGGCCGGAGCCGGGGCTATTGCCGAAGCAACACGGCCCGACTGCACCTGTCCCGGAAGGACTGGGACTGGGAGACACACCGTGGGGCAGGACCAGCATGGACAGGAGACAAGGAACAGCAACCAGCTCAGGAGCGGCAGGAACAGCGCGGCAGCGGTAGACCCAGAAGGGACAGCCAAGCCAACAGCGGCAATCACATCAGCGGCAGGTACGGGCAGGCCCAGCGATCGCCTCGTAGAATCATTGGCAGCCAGCGGAACCTGGGTACTGGCGGCCAGTCCAGGGGCGAGCTGCTGGAACAGCGGAAGTCTTGGGTGGGGCAGGCAAACACGAAGAAAACAGGCGGCGGCGGCAACCCCCCTCGGTAATGGATCGGCGGCCCTAGTAGCGGCAGGACGGCGTCACCCGACACAGCATGGGGAGTGTAGACCAGGCGGGGGGGAGCAGGATAAGCGGCCGTGGTAGTAGTGGGAGACCGCCCCAGACCTCGCTAGACGCTGCAGCAGCCCGTGGATGCTAGGCACGCCCTGCCGCCGCGGTGGTCCATACCTGTCCAAGGTCGTCTCCCACAGATGTAGCACCTGCGGTAACATAGATAGATTAGTAAGAGGGGTTCCCTCACGCACGGGGGGAAGGCATGCCCCACCCCGAACGCAAGGAAGACCCCAAATACAAAATACAACGAAGAAGCTGAGCGGGGGGCAGGAAGGAAGACGAAGAATCGGATACCAAGGGAGTGCGGGAGAGCTTTCCGACGACTTCCTGGCAGACCTTCGCTTCCCCTACCCCCGCACAGCAGTGAAAAGTAATATGAAAATGAAACAGAATACTGCCCTGCGATTCACTTCATAGAACTTAAAAAAAAAAGGGGGAAAGGGGAAAAGATCAACTTCCCGGGTAAGAACGGAAACTTGATCCAAATAATATGATGCTATCAATAAAATATTTTTGAAAAAATGAAACAGAATACTGCACTTGCGTTTCACTTTCACAAAAAATAAAATAAAAAATCGTAAGATCAATTCCCCGGGTAAAAGAACGAAAATTGATCCAAATTAAATTTTCATTGCAATTAAATAAATGAAAATGAAAAGAATATTGCAATTGCGAATCCACTTTCATTGCATTCTATTATACAAAATAAAAGGCTCGTGCGAGCGCAATCACACTCTCGGTAACGAACGACAGGGCAAAAATATAATGAAAAGGGTACTTACATTTTTCAATTACACACTTTCGCCCAAAATACATGACTCGGCGCAGAGCGCGCACCCGCCCTCGGACCGAGAACATAATTCAAGGGTTCAATTCATGAAAAGAGAGGAAATCACAGCATCTACGGCGATAGCTCCATGTTGGTTCATAATTAAGTAATGAAAATGAAAACAGTGTACTTACAGTTTCATTTTCAAGTCAAACAAACCATTAGTAGAAAACACAATATAAACAAAGCATACGACGATGAAGCGGGCAGAGAGCGATGACGAACACGTCCTTCACACCCGCGGCCGAAAGCAAAAGTGATTTGTTTACCTCCCAGTCGCGCGGCGCGCGACTGTCGGACAAGCAGTTAACTACCGTTCTCCCCTTGTTCGAAGCTTACGACCGTTCCAGCTGCCGCTAGCTACTTCCTATTGTTAAAGGACCGATGGTTTGTATTACGTATCGGAACAATCTGCTTTTCTCTATGATATACGAACCTAAAATCTAATGACAATGAAGGGAGTGAACTAAATGGCAGGATATTGCCTCCCTTACCTATCAACAACCCAATCACTTTTTCTTTTGGTGCCAGGGACAAGTCAAAATTGCCTTGAACTTGCAACGCATAGCCAACTACCTTTTCCTTCTATGGGCTGTCTCCAAGGATGTTTACAGTTATGGACTTCCAATCCTTTCTATTTCTTGCCCGAACAATAAGCGAGGAGAAACAGGCTCAGGTAAAACAAGGGTCTGATTTTGTAGAAAAGCTTATGTTACCAAAAGTTGCAAAATACATGCTACATTAATTTCTTTTTAAAAATAAAGCAATGAATTACCTTATCTAAAAGATATCTAATTTGGTCTTCAAGAGAACGACCTTTGGCAACGATTCCAAGTAATTTTGATTCTAACGACTCAATGAATGTGTCCCGCAAATCCAGCTGCGACATCAGCATTGCCGCCAGTTCGTCTTCAGACAAGTCAAGCTCCCGAATCGCCGACACAGACAATATACCCCATTGTATTTTGAGGTCATCCACATCCATGACAAAGTCCTCAAAATATGATGACGCCTGTTCGAGCAATTCTGCTCGAATATCCTTCTGTGCAGAATGCTCATTTCTTCCACTTTTACGACCCATGCTGATAAGAGTTAATGTTTCTCGATACAATTTTTGTAATCGTCAAACTCCATTAGCGGGTCATATTACATGCTTTTGAGCTACAGTTTGCTTCACATCCGTCAAAAATAAAGAGACCCGTTGCCTGTCTTATTCCACACACCTGCAAAGGCAGAAAAATATTAAAAGGGCATCAAACTTGTCAGAGGTACAAACTTATACGTGTATTGAAATTTAAACTTAATATATCCCTATGTTGTAGGGTAAACAACCGAGTGGACTAGCTGCGGCCACCTTAACCATGTTCAGACCCACCTTCAGAAAAAGTACTTTAACATGTCCTGACACCGGAGACAGCCACCAGTCACGAGTATCATGTCTCGAGGTGTTGCTCCCAAGACCTATGACTCGTGACTGGTGCCCATCTTCGGTGTCAGGATGTGTTATAGTAGTTTTTCGGAAGGAGGGTCCGAACATGGTCAAGGTGGCTGCAGCTAGTCCACTCGGTAGTTTACCCTAATAAAAAAAAGTAAAAAATGTTATTGTTATAATACAATTAAGTTTGTTCATACTTACCTGGCAGGCTATATATATTAGTATATATATATATATATATATATATATATATATATTCTATATATATATATATATATATATATATATTATATATATATATATATATATAGATATATATATATATATATATCTATATATATCTATAATATCTATATATCTATATATCTATATATATATATATCTATATATATCTATATATATCTTATATATATCTAATATATCTATCTATATATATATATATATCTATATATATATATATATATATATATATATATATATATATATATATATATAGCTGTATTTTCTGAAGTCCGACAGAATTTTCAAAACTCGCGGCACAAGCAGTGGGGCGGGTCAGGTGGTACGTAGTACCCATTCCCGCCTGCTGGGAGGCGGATATCAGGAACCATTCCCATTTTTCTATTCATATTTTCTCAGTGCCACTGTCTCCTGAGGGGAGGTGGGTGGGCACTTAATTATATATATCTGCCAGGTAAGTATGAACAAACTTAATTGTATTATAACAATAACATTTTGTTCATGAAACTTACCTGACAGATATATATATAGCTGAATCCCACCTTCGGATGGTGGGAAGAGACAGAATAGGATTTTAGGAAACTAAATTAAGTAGATGATATACATCTTGGTTACCTTCACCTGTTAGCATAGCTGACTTGGACTTCGTGATTACTGTCACCTAAGCCTGCTTCTGCTTAATCAGAGTTGCCAGCGAGGTAGAGACCTGTAGGTGCTGGTGCGCTCTGGATGCTCTGTCAACGGGGGCGTGCCAACAACATGACCAGACATCGTACCATACATATGAGGGCTATGAAGCAACTGACCACCACCTGACCAACTAGACAAAACCCCATGAAAACTAACCTAATGAATGGAAGATCTTCACAAAAGACCTCACCAACAACCAAAAACGCAAAACATTTTTAAAAACTAACCTAAATCCATAACTAATGGGATAGGAAAAAAGGCTACCTCCAGCCCCCAAAACTAGTGTCTGCGAAATGTAGGTCCAAGAGAACAACAGTCCTAGTATATCGTTTTCTCACATCTCTTAAACATGTGAGGCGAATACAGAATTGCTCCTCCAAAAGGTGGCATCAAGGATATCCTTGATTGACATGTTCTTTTGGAAGGCAAGCGAGGTTGCGACAGCTCTGACCTCGTGAGCTTTCACTCGCAAGAGGCTCAAATCAGTCTTCTGGCAAGATGAATGAGCCTCTTTTATAATGTCTCTCAGAAAGAAAGCCAAAGCATTCTTAGATAATGGTAAATCAGGTCTCTTCACAGAGCACCACAGATTACCTGAGGGACCTCGTACCTCCTTCGTCTTGTGAACGTAAAACTTGAGAGCCCTGACAGGGCACAGGACTCTCTCTGGTTCTTTGCCCACTAAGTTCGTCATACCCTTTATCTCAAGCTCTTGGCAAGGTTAGAACGGGTTCTCATTTTTCGCCAAGAACGTGGGACTCAAAGAGCAGACAGCGTTGTCACCTTTGAAGCCCACATGTTTACTAATGGCTTGGATTTCGCTAACTCTCTTCGCCGTTGCCAGAGCAGTTAGGAAAAGAGCCTTCTTTGTCAAGTTCCGAAGAGACACAGCGTGGAGAGGCTCGAAAGGACTCGACATCAAATGTCTTAGAACCACATCTAAGTTCCAGGAAGGAGGCCTCGCCTGAGGTATCTTAGTCGTTTCGAACGATCTCAAGAGATCGTGAAGATCTCTGTTGTCAGTAAGGTCTAGGCCTCTGTGCCGAAAGACTGCTGACAGCATACTTTTATATCCCTTGATGGTTGGGACTGCCAACTTCTGCACATTCCTTAAGAATAACAGGAAATCGGCTATTTGGCTCACAGAGGTCGTGGAAGAGGAAATTCCCTCCCTTCTACACCATGCCCTGAAGGAAGCCCACTTAGACTGGTAAACAGCTCTCGATGAAGCCCTCCCTGCGATGGCGATCGCTTTTGCAGCTGTTTTAGAAAAACCTCTCGCTCTGGCCAACTTTTCGATAGTCTGAACGCAGTCAGACCCAGAGCGGAGAGGTTTTGGTGATACCTTTCGAAGTGGGGCTGTTTGAGTAGATCTTTCCTCCAGGGCAACGTCCTTGGGAAGTCTACAAGGAAGGACATTACCTCCATGAACCATTCTTTTGCGGGCCACATCGGGGCGATCAGGGTCAACCTCGTCCCCTCTGACGCCGTAAACTTCCTCATGACTTCCCCCATGATCTTGAACGGCGGGAAGGCACACAGGGCCAAGTTTGTCCAATTCCAGAGCATTGCATCTATAGCGATCGCTCCTGGATCCAACACAGGGGAGCAATAAAGAGGCAACCTCTTTGTCCTCGATGTCGCAAATAGGTCGACCAGAGGACGTCCCCACAACTTCCATAGCTCCCGACAAACGTCTTGATGCAGAGTCCATTCTGTCGGCAGGAGTTGGTCCTGTCGACTGAGAAGGTCCGCTCTGACGTTCTGGACTCCTGCGATGAATCTCGTCAGGATCTTCACTCGCCTTGCACCTGCCCATAGCAGAATCTCCCTCGCCAGGTAAAACAGAGGTCGGGAGTGTGTTCCTCCCTGATTCTTTAGGTATGCAAGGGCTGTGGTGTTGTCCGAGTTGACTTGGACAACTTTGTCTGCAACCTTTTCTTCGAAGAACTGTAGCGCCCGGAAAACCGCGAAAGGGTTTAATCTTCTTTGGAGCTCGCCCAAAAGAAGACGTAGTAGGAACTGCGGGACGTCTCGAGGACTGGGCTAAGAGGTCCTGAGTAGCTTTCTCCTGCAAGCTACCTGCCAGGTCCTTCACCATAGTCTGGGGGAAGAGATGGTTCGAAAGAGGCGCAAAGAGAAGCTCCGCTTTTTGAGCCGTCGTAACTGATCTCGCAGTAAAGTTGCAGAACAGCGCTCTCTTTTTAAGAAAAGCCGTACCGAAGTGCGAAACTAACTCTTCCGAACCATCCCTGACGGCCTTGTCCATGCAAGTTAACACACTGGACAGCTTCCCCAGACTGAGCGAGTCCGGACTCCTAGATTGAATATCTAGGACTCCCAAGCACCAGTCCAAAAAGTTGAAGACTTCGAGAGTCCTTAATAGTCCTTTCATGTGATGGTCGATCTCCGTAGGAGTCCAAGAAATCTTAGCTGTCGACAAAAGAGACCTCCTCTGGGCGTCGACCAGACTAGCAAAATCCCCTTGGGATGACGAAGGGATTCTCACACCTACTTCTCCTTTGGTCTTGTACCAAATGCCCCCTTTTCCCCTGAGTCTTGAGGGAGGAAGGGCAAAAGTCGACTTGCCCTGATCCTTCCTTCGTTCTATCCAGTCTTGTAACTTCTTAAAAGCCCTCTTGGTGGACAGAGAAGTCTTCATTTCCACGAACTCCAGGATTTTACAAGACTTCGATGAAGAAAACTGAGAGGGTGGAGACCTGGGAGCTGCAAGCTGAAACTTGTCTCCAAAAGATGAATGTAACTTCCGCACAAGCATTTTGTAGTCTGAAACGGACGAAACAGACGGCTGCTCCTCCTCAACTGAGTCCGCCGGACTACTTAACTCTCCTTCCTCCCTAAGAGGAATCGGAGACTGCCCCTCCGGAGAGGGCGTACGCCCAATGGGTCTGATCTTCAACAGAGATCTCCGCGGTTTGGATGCAGAAGCTTCTTCAATGCGACCGACCTTCTGTCGATCCTTACTGCATGAAGGAAGAGCATCTTGACAGCGGTGAGCGTCTTGAGAGGCGACTTGGACTGCCTTAACTCGTTCTAAAGAAGCGTCCTTACGCTTCCCGCTAGAGCGTCCAGCCTTAGCTTTCAAAGCGTCCTTCTGAGCGCTCTCGAAAGCCTCTTCGTTCGGAAAAGCGTCCCTCCGAGCATCCACAAAAGCGTCCTGACGAGCGTATTCGTCCTGCCAGGCGTCCTCCAAGGAGTCCTGAAAAGCGTCCTGCCGAGCGTCCTCAAAAGCGTCCCGATGAACGTCTTCCCAAGCGTCCTGTCGAGTGGCCTGCGCAGGACGTCGAGATGGAAAGAAAGCATCTTGTCCACGTGCCTTCCTACTAGAGGAACGAGATCGGAGGTGCACCGAAGGAGACGCAGGAGGAGAAAGAGACGAACGAGGAGAAGGAGAAGGGGACTGCTTCGTCCTCTTGACAGGCAGCCTGACGTCCTTCCTACGTTTAGGCTCGACTCCTGCTGGGCGTGTCTTCTGAGCCATCAAAGCCGACAACTGGTCCTGAAGGGACACGAGAATGTTCTTCGTGGGTGAAAAAACTAAAGAAGGCGAAGGGCTGAACCTGCGAGAAGACGAGGGGCAAGGGGACGCCTCCTTCCTTCTCACAGGTACAGCTACCTGCCTCCCCGAAGAGCGACTGTAGCGCTTCTCAGCGTCACCCTCTGATGACGTCCCACCTCTCTTCTGCGGCGGAAAAGCGTCATACGACGCAGGTGAAGACCGCAACGAAACCGGAGAGAGAGGACGTGAAGCGTCCTCACTTGGAAAGGTCCTTTTCAATGGACGCGAGTCTCTCCGAGCGCTCCACCCCTTGCGCGGGGAGGGCGCCTCGGAGGACGAAAAATGACAATTTGTCCAAAATTGCATTTTTCCTAACTATACAAACCTGAGGTCCTTTTACAATAGGAAGGTACTAGCGGCAGCTGGATAGGTCGTAAGCTTTCGAACAAGGGGTTCGGTAGTTAACTGCTTGTCCGACAGGCGCGCGCGCGCGACTGGGAGGTAACAAATTCCCTTTTGCTTTTGGCCCAAGCAAAAACTGCAGAGTGAGGGTGGCATGAGGTGGGACTATGTGTAAAAGGACCTCAGGTTTGTATAGTTAGGAAAATGCAATTTTCGACAAATTGTCATTTGTTCCGACACGGCATACAAACCTTCGGTCCTTTTACAATAGGAAGACTCACTTCTTGGTGGGAGGAATCTGAGTCTTTTGTGAACAGACTGGTGTTCGCCCAACCTTGGAATGCCTCCCTGGTCGTAAGAGCGAGGGAGGGATCCAAGCCTCTGTCCGATTGATCGGGGTGTGCACCGCAGGATCAATGGTCAGACCTCTGGACCAAGTACTAAGAGAGAGGCAAGCGTATCTCTTCGTACCAGCAAACAAGAACAAGTTCCTATTTGCAAGAGGCAACATAAAGTTATGGTTTGTCTCTTGTTGGCATCCACTTCCCCCCCCTTGTAGGAGGAAGTGGTGGATATTCGCTCCCATCCCTAGTGAAAGCGATAGGATGGGGCTCTGTCGAGTAGCCTCACCGCATCTAGTTCCTTATCCAGCAAGGTGATGACCGGTATCCCTCTACCCACAGGTTATGAGGGGGAGAAAAAGATAGGAAGAGAAGCCAATCACTTTCTCATTACATTATCTATTTCTTACAGTCACACCAGGACTCGATGCTGTTCAGCCTGCTAGGGTCTGGGTTAGCTACACAACGTGTTGAGCAGGCCACCACGGGTTCCCAAGGAAAACGATCCAAGGACCTGTGGGACAATATCCAAAAGGTAGAAGGAAGGTGCCAGTGGTCTGGTTGTACCAGACCCCTGCCTTCAGTACCTGCGCCACGGAGAAGTTCTTGTGTAACTCGAGGGAGTGTACTTCTAGGTCATCTTGGTGCTGACGAGAGTCTTCAACACTCAGCCTGGGATGTCGAGTTTCTTCAGAAAGCGCGGTCGCAAGCTTTCACAGGACAAAGCAGCATCTCCTTCGCATTGAAGCGGTGAAGTCCATTAGGGAGGGATTGTGAAGGACTCTAACCGATCGTCAGGAACCGAAGGGTTCTGAGTCTTCGCTACGAAGTCGGTACGCAAATCGAGCGTCACGAATCCCCATCCCCTGGATGCTTGACTTCGCAGGAAAGTCATGCAATTACCTCAGAGGAAAAGAAGGGAATGGTCGTATGACCTATCCCTCTTCTCGACTTCGGTGATGTCCTGTACCCATACTGGTCTATCCGTCTGCAGCGAAGTGTCTCACATTCTCCTATCCCCATGCAGTGAAGTTCTTCTCGGTAGTGGATAGGACACCGACACTCATGGTGGTTGTCGATGGTATGGGCACTGTGACAAGCCGTTAGGACGAAGAAAAGACTGTTATGAACACCTAACTAAGTCCGCAGCGAAGTTCGTAACTGACTTGGGCGCTCTGACAGCTGCCGACTGACTGCGTTCGGTAGGAGGCAAGTTGTCCAAGCGCCCGAGCAAGTCACGTGACCTTCGCCTTAAAAGGGTTATGCCAAGAGACTAAACAAATAATTTGTTCGTCACCGATGCCAGAAGGCGAGGTGATGATTCTCTTAAGGCATGTGCCCAACAGGCGAAAGTCAATTGCCTTCTAGAGACCGAGGTCCCTGATGGCAAGATATCTCATAGTATAGTTGATTCTCAGCTAAGGGAGAAACAACACTATGTGTCGTTGAAGACGAAGGTGTAGCAGAAAAACAAAGCCTAACTATCTTCACAACTGAACGAGAGAAGGATTCTCAAGATTCTGAACCTGTGGCTACAAAGACTGAGAAACGCTAACCGCTATTCATTGCTGTCCGGTGAGGATCGTAGTTGCAATAAAAGCGGAGCGCTTTTCAGTAATGAAGAGACAGGGAAAATACTGCCTGAAGAAAACTGCTTCTCATGGCTGAACATTTGGAAGTAGAGCTGTCAGGTCGCGGAGAGCAGGCGATGTCTTCTGACACATCTGTTAATGTTCGCGAGCAATGAATAATTGCACACCTACGAATACGAGATATTTTGAAGACAAACTCAGATCCGTCTGCAAAAATCATTCGCATTATCGCGGTGCGATGCAGCGGGAGACTAGTTACAGACTTCTGTTACCGTGCGGTAAAACAGAAAGATGAAAGAGTCCAAGATATATCTCTGTTGAAAATTCTCGCAATGTCGAAGGCGATGAAATCGAGCGTCACAGCAGTAGATGGTCCTTCATTATTGCGAGAATCCCCGTTAATCAGAGACCTAAGTCATGATTGTTGGGCAGAGATACGGTTCGGTAGTCAATCAAACCAGGGGAGAGAGAGACGTAACCGACCGTGCATCTCCGAGACCTAGCTGATACTGAGTTGCTATCAGGCAGTTCAATACGCAGTAGCTCTCGGTGACATCCTGAGTTGCCAGGTAATCCATTATTCCACGAAGGAATGCGTTCGGCTAGAACCATCGAGCATAAAAAAATACCTCGAGCAATTATATTTAAACGAAACGAATTTCGGTAATACAAAAGCTGATTTGGTGTTGTCATGACAATACCAAGTATCTAAAATCGAAACTGATAACTGCTGGGAGGTTGCAGGCAACCCCGAGTTGCAGTTTCAATTAAGATACAACTCGTCTCGGTCACAAACCGTAGAGTTAACTACGGTATGCGCCTACCCCCCGGACAATTCAACTGTTAAAAGAATCATGTCGCGAGGGTAATATACGTAGTATATTTGTAGTTCTGTACCACGACCTCCTCCTAATTCTTTTCTCTCGAGGAATGAGAATAAGGATTGGAGATCGACCGCCTTCGTTCTCTAGTCAAGAGAGTGAAGGAGAAGTCTTTCCCAAAGAAAGCTTCAATGGTGAACAGAATACCGAAGACGATAGTTCAAGCCAAACTGGAAGTTCCCGTCCGTTCTTCTCTATTCCAGGTTAATCGCCTACTGTGAGATACTCTTCTTTCAGCAGCAGTCTTCTTCCAAATGCTAGAAATTACAGGAATTCGAGCATAAAGCGAGGTTCCCGATTATCGTGTAACAATTATCGGGGATTCTCGCTCACTTTGGACCGTGGTCTCGCCTAAGTGTTTGGAGATCGTAAAAAACTCGAACACTCTGAGTGCGCTAGAAATTCCGTAGAATTCTACGCACTCTGCGAAACCCCCCACCGAATTCGTCAAACGATATCGGCTGGTGGTCCTCTCGATTCCCGTAGAAATCGAGAAAGGGGCAGGATCCCTCCTCACGCCACCCGGGGCTTACGTCAGGTAGGACCCGAAGGTCCCCCCGGTAGCGCAGCCCCTAACGTGGGATCTTACAGAGAAATCTCTGTAGGATCCTCCCCTTTCCCTCGTAGCCGTAAGGAGAGAGGGAATGGGGGAGGAATTGGATACTGGCTCGCCTTCCCAGCGGAACTAGCAGTTGGAGAAGAAAAAGGAAAAGGAGCAGCCATCGCCTTGCGGCGATGGGCCTCTCAGAGCCTGGGAAAACGTATCGTCAGGAGAAAACGTTTTCCCGAGGAGGGTTACGAACTCATACTGTAGGTAAGGGTCTGCCGCCACTGTGAACGTCGTCTGGGTGGGGCTGATCGACACCTGACAGGAGAGAGCGATACCGTCCTCCGACTCATTCCAGTCCTCGTCGAGGTCGAAACCTCTCAGGAGGACCGAAGGGGTATTCAAATACGGTGTCCGAAGACACGTAGAAACGCCTCTGTCGCAGTAGAGGAGGTGAAGTAGCTTGTTCGACCGGCCAGAACTGAGAGAGCCTTCTTGTCCAGAGACGAGAGACTACCTGGTTCAACACAGGTCAGCAAGCTCCGATCGCGGCAGACCCACCGTCGATTTGGGTTCCCACCCTCTCGGGACCCCAAAACGACTCGAGCCGAGACGTGGCTCTGCTGGTGGGAGCGGCGATTCTTCCCCCCCGAGGTCGTTGTGCGACGAATCAGCGCCATAACCTCGGCAAAGTTCCTCTGGATCTCGGAAGTCACGCATCTTGCAGAGTAGGACCGTTAAGCCCTTCGAACAAGAGCATATTCCGAGAACCTTCCTCCTAAGAAGGGGGAACAGCGACAGCCCTCTCGGTCTTCTCCATCCACTTGCGCATACGTCCTGGCCGGTCCAAGAACCGTGCCTGGCACGTAGGGCGTCGTGGTGGATCATGAGGGGCGCACCCTCAGATCACTCCTCAATACCTCGCTCCTCCCGGTTGTAACCCGAGGTGGTTGAAGGTACGGGAGAGGCAGACCTGACGCTCCCTCCTCGCCCGCTGGCAGAACCAGCAGGATTGGAGGGCTGCAGGGCGATCATCAACCCGCGGTGGGCGATCGAGCTGCAGGCCTGGTCGAACCGTCTCGCTGTGGAGAACGGCTGGACTGAGCACAGCGGCCCCGATCTCGAGTGTCAGAAGAGCTGGTGCTGGTTGCCGTATCCGATCGCTCTCAGTGAGAGCGACGGTCAGGCGACCTACCAGGCTCCACTGTCACAGTGAGACCAGTTGCTTGTCCTCACGGCACGTCACGTCGCTGGTTCCAGCCGTGGCTGGCACCGGCGAACGGGGGGACCTCTTCCCAGCCTCAGCCTGTGGCCGGTCGTGGACCCGTCACGTCCCCGGGTAGCCAGCTGGTCGCCGCGAGAGCGAGAGCTGGTCTGGCGAGAGTCGCGTGAGCGGCTGTCACCAGTCTTCCGCCCCGTTGCCGTGAACCTGACGCTGAGCGGGCTCAGAGGTCTGGTTCCTGGCTGCACGGTCGCTGGTAGGCGACCGTACACTCGGTACCGTCCCGCGAACGAGAGGCAGAGACGGACCCTGATGCAGTGGCAGAACCACTGACACCAGGCGAGGAGAATACCGGTGTTAGCCGGTACCCCTCTGGTCCCCGTAGTCTTCTTCCTTGCGGAAGAAGAGACGGGCCTCGCTCCCGAAGGCAGCAGGAGGACAGCGGGAAGAACCCTCCCGTCCCACCGAGGTGAGACGGGTCCCGAGAAGCTCCCGAGGGGAGACTTCTTAGGAGGGAGGAGGCAACCTTCTTCTTCCTCGGCTGTGAAGCCTTAGAAGTCGAAGGGGAAGAGGCGGCAGCCGACGACGATGAAGAAGATGAAGACGACGACGACGACACCTTCCTCCTCTCTTCGTCAGCTTCCTCTGGACAGACGTAAGATCTGCTAATCCAGGGCGGAGCCGGGGCTGCTGTAGCCGAAGCCACAGGGCCCACGGATGCACCTGTACAGACAGACCAAAGTCTGGGGTAGTACCACCACGAACAGGGACGACGTCAGCAGGTATGGGGCATCTCAGGAACAGCGGCAGGGCCAGCCAGCACAGCATCGGCAGGGACAGCCAGCGCAGCAACGGCAGGGACAGCCAGCGCAGCAACGGCAGGGACAGCCAGCGCAGCAACTGCATGGAGAGTCAGCCCAGAATCGGCAGGGTACGGCAGGCAGGCAACCGGAAAAACACAGGAAGTGGAGCAGCAGCCAGCAACATCCTGGTAGCGGCGGCAGGTCCAGGGGCGAGCTCTAGGGCAGCGGAAGTGTGGTCGCGGCAGCGCGGCAACCACGAGCGGCGGCGGCACGCCCCCCTCTCGGTACGGCGAACGGTCACTTCACAGGCGGCTGTAGGCAAGAACTGTTTACCCACGGGAGGCGAAGTACACCATGGTGAGGATGGGACGTCGTCACCTGGAGCGTGGTCACCACTCCATGGGTGACCGCAGTAGGCCCAGACATAGAACCGCAGCCCCTGGACACTAGCACGCCCTGCAAAATGGAAGGACGCCCATACCTCACCAAGGTCCACCCTCGTGGCAATAGCACCTGCGGAAATAACAGTAGTAGTGATTAGTGGGGGAAGTCCCCTCGCGCGGGGGGGTGAGCCCCACACCGAACGAGTGAAGGACCCGAATACAATTGTATATCAGGCACCGAGCGCCCTCCCCGCGCTCGACGGATCGGGCGAGGAGAATAACCCAGATAACCTCCCACCCCGAAGGGGAAGGGCCATCTGTGGGAGCTGAGCGGGGGGGGGTTCTCGTTCCCACCCCCCCACACAGCACCATGTACCCAACAATAATAATAAGACCCCGAGAGCAATCGTTGCCCCTCGGCCCGAATGCAAGGGCATAAGGATCAATTCCCTGACTGAGCGAACTTGAACCAATAAATATTGATGCAATCAATAATAAAAGGAATAAAATGAAAAAGAATCTTGCATTACGATTCACTTCACAATGAATAAGGGCTCGGATCGAGCGCATTAGTAAAAGGATCCATTCCCGATTATGAACGGAAACCTTGATCCATAATGAATTGATGCAATCAAAATATATATGAAAATGAAAAAGAATACTGCGCTTGCGATTTCACTTCTACAAAATAAAAAGGGGAAGGATCAATTCCCGGGAAATAGCGGAAACATTGATCCAAGTAAATAATGCAATCTCAATAAAATATGAAACCAGAGCGGAAACTGATCCAAAATGAGTATTGCTACAATCTAAATAAATATATGAAAATGAAAAAGAATACTGTATTTGCGATTCCACTTCCATACAGAATAAGTTTTCGTGCCGAGCGCATTCGCTCGGCAACGAGCATACAGGTCAAAAAAATATAAATGAAAAGGGCACTTACTTACGAATTTTCATCTACACATTTCCAACCAAAATATAAGCTCGGAGCAAGCGCTCTCCCGTCCTCGGCACTGAGCATACACAATACGAGGATCATTTCTGGGAAAAATGAATTCCCGCACTTACGCCCTTCAGTCCGGCACTCGGTAATCGGAGGGCGTGGAGAAACCAAGATCCTTTAATTCACAATTGAATTCAATGGAAATAAATATGAAATGATTGTACTTACAATTCAGTTTCACTAGATAAATAGAAAAAGAAAAACACAACCATGCGAAAGCAACGACGATGAAGCGGGCAGAGAGCGATGATACACGTCTACACGCCAGCAGGCCGAAAGCAAAAAGTGATTTGTTTACCTCCTAGTCGCGCGCGCGCGCCTGTCGGACAAGCAGTTAACTACGAACCCCTTGTTCGAAAAGCTTACGACCTATCCAGCTGCGCTAGGTACCTTCCTATTGTAAAAGGACCGAAGGTTTGTATGCCGTGTCGGAACAAACAGTCCTTAAGGATGCGAGCCTGAGCACGCTCCTTGGCAGCCTAGGGAACTTGCAACAGGTCCTGCCGAAGGGACGCCAGATCGGTGGGGAGCCCCCGTAACCCTCTTGTGGCTTTCGACATGTCCACTCCCTGATTCCTGGGAGTCCGACAGCGGTCTAGGCCTAGAGGCATTATGGGGCCGATCTGACGCCCCCTCCACAACACTAGGGGCACGATCACTCACTTTCGCAGAGCCGGTTTCCAAGGCTAACACTTTAGATTCTAGAGTGCGTAAAGACACAGAATCAGGGCCCGAAGGCAACATCACAGGGTTAGGTGAAACAAACTCTACTGGTGTTATTGCAGGTGGAATATTACTTCCCTTACCTTTAGTGGAACCGCTCCTGGAGGAAGACCTCCTGATCCTATCGCGTTCCAATTTATGCCGATAAGAATCATACACCTCCATCCATCATCGGTCAAACCTTCACATTCATTGCACCGATCATCCAATAAACATACATGTCCCCTACACCCCATACATACTATGTGGGGATCTACCGATGATTTTGGTAGCCTCACCTTACAATCACTCTTCACACACACTCTGAAACTCACTGAACTTGATCCAGACATCACGTTTACAGAAAAGCCAATCCAAAATAAAAAAAATAGTCCACTATTGCGCGTGCCAAGCCACCAATCCAGAATCAATACCAAAAGACAATCCAGATACTTAAGCGACGAAAGTAAATCAAAATCCTAGGCGGAGGTACTGCAAACAGTTGTTTACAGCACCGCGACAGAAAAAAATATGAATAGAAAATGGGAATGGTTTCCTGATATCCGCCTCCCAGCGGCGGGAATGGGTACTACCACCTGGCCGCCCACTGCGTGTGCCGCGAGTTTTGAAATTCTGTCGGACTTCAGAAAATACAGCTACCTATAGGTATATAGGCTATATCTGTCAGGTAAGTTTCATGAACAAACCCTTATTTCCGAGAACGGTGGCCGCTACATCGTAGCTCGGCAATTCACCCTACCCCAGGAGCGAATTTGAATCTCGGCTGGGCATCGTAACGTCCTCGTTTCTTGCACCGTTCGGGTCCCGGCTCGGTTGCAACGAGCGTTCCCGGCGTGAACAGATCCAGCGGATGAAGATGAACTTAAATCTTAACTAGGGCGCCATGACCTACCCTGGCCGGCCCCCCTGACTCCCCGCCCTCCAAAGTTACGGCAAAACTGAAGACGACTACCGCGCGCCCATCCTACGGCACCTAGGCTAGGTTTACCAGGGCTTCGGGAAAAACCGTAAAAACATAAATAAAGACGGTAAACGCTACAAACACAAATAAACGATTAAAAAATGGCCGTAAATATATGTAAATCAACGAAAATTCACGGAGTAAATTACCTACCACTATAGTAGCTAGGTAAATCAAATATGACAACATTAAACTAGGGCCACTATACTACACCTTACCTAACATAGGCCTAGAAACTTCTCTGCTTGATTAATTACCACCCTCAACCTGGCAGCTTGAAGGATATTAGCGGCTGGTATGCTGACGAAGGATCCTATCCGCTGGAAAGATTAATTTCTGAAAAAAATAAGGAACTTGGGGTCCTTCCTCCTCCTCGAGTCCTTCGTGTTTGTTGTTGTTGAATCTGGGCGTCTTCCATTCAAGCCGCATCAACATCTTCTCCTTATTTCCTTCGATTATCGCTCTAATTTGCCCAATTTAGAGGTTGAATTAATGATAATAGCATCTTTTAGATTATCTTTATTATATAAGATTATCAAATTATTATTTAAGGCCGAAAACGCAAAGCGAAATTATATTTTTTGGTTGTCTTTTTGAAACTCAAACATTGCTTAATGGAAGACGACTTCTATGGCGGATTAACTTCGAAGATTCAGAGGTTAAATGAATAGAATTATTGGTGTTTATATTATTTTTATTATATAAGATTATCGAATTACTATTTTAGACAGAAAATGCAAAGCGAAATTTTTTTTGGTAATTTGTCTTTTTGCAACCTAATCATTGCTTAATGGAAGACGACTTCTATGGCTGTTGAACTTCGAAGATGCAGAGGTCAAATAAATAAAATTATTGTCTTTTAAATTACTTCTTTATTGTTATATAAGATTATTTAATTATCTCTTTAGGCAGAAAACGCAAAGCGACATTATATTTTTTGGCCGTTTGTCTTTTGAAAGCTGTTTAGAGCTTCGAAGATTTTGCTAAATGATTATGGCGGGAAGTTAATTATTCTTAAGATTATGGTTTTATTAAATACAATACGACGATATTGAAACTAGTTTAATATATTTCTGTGCGCTTTACTGGTTATATTTGCTGGCAAGCCAGTTTAACTGTAAAATATCATCACATTTATCGCTGCCATTATGCTAAGATTTAAGTAAATGGAAGATTTATTACTATTTATACCACAAGTAATAAAAGGACTAAAGACAAAAATTATTATTATTTATTTCGGTAATGGCGTAGTTCCTTATCAACTACTGATTATATATATAACTGTTCTTGCTGGTGTAGCAATCACTGAATTAAGCCAGTATATGCCCGGGGACAGGAGATCTAGCACAATCTTTATATATACGTTTATTCATACTACTACCAAGTTTATACGTAGCGCCATCTTACTATTATATAGTTGCAGTCAGATTTTACATAATAAGATTCATAATATTCATTAACATATGCCTGATATATGTTCGTACATTCTTACTGATTCGCCATTAATAGATATATTAATCCTTCGATCTTGAGATTTCCAGAATTCCAGCAATTTACAAGGTCTGAAGGCTCAACTTCCAGCCAACATCGTAGGCCGAGTTTAAAAAATAAATAAAAAAAGAAACCGACATTTATGATGTCCCATATTTCAGCACGCAGAAAATAGAACATATATATATATATATAAATATATATATATAAAAGCAACGACTATATTAAGGATTATACAGACATATGCAAGATTATATCTGACACTTCGAGGATCTTTCGGTGTCGGGAATAACCGCAACGGAACTTTTTATTTTTTTTTTTTATTTTTGTAAGCCCCCCCCCCTAAAAAAATGGAATCCGCCGGCTCGGATATGTAGGTGACCTAGAACGTAAAAAGATATATGTTGCTATTTACGTACGTTACTAAAAATGCATGACAATTCGTATGTCGGAGGGTGATCGTATATTCGCGTCTGATTTAGCACATTTTACGGTCGAAACGAACCCTTTTTTTTTAACCCATTTTGTCCCTGGTGCGAAGGTTGACGAATGTGGTCGTCGAGAGAGAGAGAGAGAGAGAGAGAGAGAGAGAGAGAGAGAGAGAGAGAGAGAGAGAGAGAGAGAGAGAGAGAGAGAGAGAGAGTTGCTGGCTTGTCTATGTCAAAACTGCTCACGAAAACGTTCAGTTTCTATCTTATGAGTAAAATGTATTTAGCATTTCACAAAGTGAGAGTAATTCGTATCAAAATAACGTTTTATTCTTTTTTTGGAATTCACTGAGTGGTGGTTCGTCTAGAACGACAATAAGAAGAAGAAGAAGAATCTGAGTGGGACGCCGCCAGGTAATTAGCGAATTTTAAATTCTCCTATTTTTACCCATGCTGACACCTATTTCTCTACATCTGCTTCACATTTACGTTGTTTATTTCAATTACGTTGTTTATTTACTAGAAATCTGCATAAGCAAACCAGTGAGGGGAGAAAAATTATGTTGGCCTGTCACTCAATTCTTCAGTGTTCTGTAGGAAAGTTTATTTTTCCTTTTTTTTAGTAACTGAGTGTTGTAGACGCTTTAATTTATGAGAACGAGTTTTGCAGACGCTAAACAAGGCCATATTTTAGCCCTGGGCACAACGAGTGTGACTGTTTCTCGAGTTTTGGTGACTTTGGTATCTTCGTTCAGTCAAAGCTGAGGAGCCATAGAAAATGGGAATTCGCGTCCTGGCTATAACCAAGTTATATAGTTGACTTTTCCAATTATAATGACCAACTTACGCTGCTGTTATAGAGTAGATAATTGATAGTTATACCTAGATAATGTACCCAATTACTCCTATTATTATTAAACTTTCCAATCTCTTCTTCCATGCATAGAAAGATTCCAAAACGAGCTTTAAAACACAGTATGGAAAGGCTGTATATATTTAGTATTCCTTTCCTTGGATGCTTGGGGCTAATATATTAGTAATAATAATAATTCTAATTCCAATCCGTTCTACTTATTGCGTATACAATCCACGCTTGAACCATCTCTCTCTCTCTCGTTCCTCCTAGCTCTTGCTAGCGAAGGTTGTCAATCCAACTCAGAGTAACTGTGGACAAATTTGTGACTCCCATTAGTTACGAGACATCAAAATTTTTCTTGTGTGAGAATTGTAGAACTGTCAGGCCACCTTCACACGGAACACTTTTGGCTAAGAAAATGAAACACTTGCTTATGCAGAGGACCTAGACTAGCCACTAATTATGGACGACACTAAAGGAGTGGACAGTTCTAAGGCCACAAGAATGTACAAGCTGCTTTTATCAGCCTACGGAGAATTATGAGTTTGTGGCCATTTTCATCTTGCAAACACACCACGAGATATAATGCTCGATGGAGCACAACGTCATTGATTCATTCAACTCTGGTAAAGGTTATTATAGAATTTTGCTTAACAGAGTCTTCTAATAGGTAACACCTACTAAGCTACACTATCCCACATTTTTCCTTAGGATTTTAACCCCCACATGATAGCAGTAGCTTCTGGGTTACTTGCTTCATTTCTGGCAAATTTTGTGACATAAGATTTGTTGTATGTAATTGACCTAAATATAGACACTGTTATGGTACCAGGTATACCATTTTGAAAACATAGGTCTATTAAACGTTGTGAGAGAAAGGTATTTGTTGTTACCTCTCTCTCTCTCTCTCTCTCTACTACGGACATGTGGTGCCTCCTCATCCGATTCCTGACCTATCTCCATCCCTCCTGACCTACAAGGCGAGCCCTCGCCTATCTCCCTCTCCTCCCCTTTTTCTTATTTATTTATTTTTTTCCCCACACCAATCCTTCTCAGTTCCCACCGCCAGCGAGCATCACAGTGGGGAGAGGTTGCCATGGAAACCAACCGCTGGGGCTCGCGAAGTGTTGTGGAGTAACGCCGCCGAAGGCGGCCTCGCTTGTTGAATGTCGCTCTGCTGGCGCTGCCATCGGTGCCATTTTGGTTTATTTCTCGACCTTCGGAATAGGCTGCACCTTCGTTTGATAAGTTCGCGTGCAATGCCGGCAAATCGGCTACAGTACACGAGATAAAACTTAGGCGAAGTACCGTCACGGGGTAGGGGGGAGTTATCGAACGGTACGTGTGGCGCGGCGGCGTAGCCGCAGCGAACTCGCGAGCCCCCGTGACACCGCGCAAGCTCAACCCGCTCGCGAGCGCAGCCGTTGCTTTCCCTCCCCTCAAATTATCCCGAAGCGAACCTCCTCCAGATAAACCCCCAAGGCGAGGAGGAGGAGGATGAGGAGGCCTTAGCGCGCCCCTCTATACGACGCCCATGGCAAGCAGAAGCAGAGCGGGAGGACGGCCTTCGTCGTCGGGCTCAGAATAGGAGGTCTTCTCCCCGCCGCCCGGAGGAAAGGTTCTCCCAAGAAGAAGAAGAAGAAGGTGTCGTCGTCGTCGTCGTCGTCGGGTGTCAGTGTAGATGTGGCTCTAGTGGAGGGAGGGTGTGCGTGTGTGTGTGTGCGTCTCTCTCTCTCTCGCTCTCTCTATCTCTCGTTTTCGACACCCTGTGAATATATATAATAGTGTCCGAGGGGCGGCTCTGTGTTTGGATATATACGCCTCCCCCTCCCCCCACCCCCCGAAGGGTACGCCATGTGACAATCGCGTCTCCGTAGCAAAGCAGCCGTGGCTTCAGTAGTGGTATACCATCAGGTGGGTATTATTATATGGGAGAGAGAGAGAAAGGGACCCCGCCGTATATATATATGTATATACTACGTAGGCCTCTCTCTCTCTCCTGTCTTTTTCTTCTTAACATATTTTTGTTTAAATGTCACCTCTATATCCGTATTAACATTCCATTTTTGTTTAAATAGTTATATTAATTTAAAAAATAATTAAAATATATAACATTTTATTCATTCAGATAAAATATCACTAGATAATAAAATATTTTTATACACACACACACACACACACACACACACACACATATATATATATATATATATATATATATATATATATATATATATATATATATATATAAACAGCCTCATTTATAGTAAACTTTATACGCTAATATCACATGAATACATAATATACGTCTTTGCGTGGTTTCTCTCTCTCTCTCTCTCTCTCTCTCTCTCTCTCTCTCTCTCTCTCTCTCTCTCTAAGGTACCCAATTCCTTCCAGTTTCACCGAACTGTCAATCGGGAATTACAAACAACAACAATAATTATCTCTTGTGTTGTTCCCATCTCTCTCTCTCTCTCTCTCTCTCTCTCTCTCTCTCTCTCTCTCTCTCTCTCTAGTGTCTCAACGGATATAACTTGACAGTTAGCCGTTACACAAAATGTCACAGCTCCGAGAGATATGACATATATATTTTTGCTGGGCGAAGTTAGTTTTCATTTTTGTGTCGCTGTTTTTTTTGCTGTTTTTTTACAGTGTTTTTTGCTGTCTCGTTTGTGCATAGGCCTACTGCATTCACATACTAATAATACCACAATATCATTCATATTTATGGTCGTTTTCTACCGTGAATCTAAGCATATTGTCACCTGGGAGGTGTTCAAAATAGTTTATTTAATGTTCTATTCAACGATTGTATTTTTTAAAATAATCGTTGAATAGGCAACATTAAACGGTATTTTTTAAAAATCAGATCATCTAGGCCTACTCAGCTCACTCCTTGTTCGTCGCTGATTGATTATGTATTTCCCGTGGGCCTAGGCCTATGCATGGGCATTTTGAATAGGTTTATGGACCAATAAGAAACTGGGTAGGCCTATGTGCTTTAAAATGTAAGTGGGTCTTTAGGGGTTTTAAGTTTGAGTAGGTCTATGGATTTTTAAAAAATCTGAGTAGGCTAATGTGCTTTCAAATTTAGGTGGGCCTTAAGTGTTTTAAGATTGAGTAGGTCTACGGACTTTTAAGAAACTGAGTAGGGTTATGGGCTTTTTAGAAGAATTCGAGTGGGCCAGTGGGCTATTACTAAAAATAGTAGGTCTACGTGCTTTTTAAGGAATTGAATAGGTCTATGGCCTTTTTAAGTAAATGCTCCCTTGCATTATTATTGCTAACCAGGCTTCATTCTTCATATGAAAACAATTTCTTGGCCCATAACCTAACCCTTGCCATTTTTCAATGAAGTTTGCCGTAATTTTGTCATATTTTATGAATATTGTTTCAAAACTAGCGAAAGTTTATATTGAATAAGGCAAAATCTTATTCAGAACTAGATATCCACTTTCTGAAAGAAGGTAAAGTTGAAAGATCTAAATAAATAATGGTTAGACAACAGTATGTGACTGTTTACATGCTTAAAGAAAAGGCATAGATTAAGAAGTCTTAAGATAACACAGTATAGCATCTCAACGGGAGCTCCTTTTTGTAAAGATTTATAGGTGACTATTTAAGCCATGGTCTAAACCACCAGTTCGATCTTTCTATATTGGGTATATATAAACAGTGGATGCTCTTGGCTTCCAGGCGTGGAACAAGGCATCTGGAACAATTGGCATTCGTCCAGTCTTTTCCAGAGACTTTGGATAACCTACAAATGTAGAATAGTTTGTTTTCCTTCATTTGGGGCTAATGTTTGCCAGACTTTAACCTCTCGCTCAAGTAACTACACCAATAATCCTAACCAGGTACACGTTATTGCGACAGGAGTGGTACTATCATATGCTTAGCCTGTTGCCATATTTTCTCTAGTTATCTTGTTCCCGTAAGGGGATAGCGCCTTCAGTGCACCTCTCGCTGTGCGCTGTAGGCATTACTTGCGGTTCTTTGCAGCGTCCCTTCGACCCGTATAGCTGCAACCTCTTTCGTTCCTTGTACTTTCCACCCTCTCCTAACCGTTATTTCATTGTGCAACTGCTTTAAGGTTTTCTTTCTATATTCTGCTCTGTTGTTTTCTACGTATCTTGCGAGCAGAGACACGGCCAACAACCAAGCGCTAAGACAGGTGAATGCTTAATCTTAAAAGCTTCATAATTCAAGAATTGGAGAGGTGTTAGTCACTGCAAAATCCAACAGGTATATAGTACCAGTCTGCAACCAAAGCAAAATAACTTATGCCCCAGTGAGAATCGGCAAAAATATATCTAATGGCTGTCATTATAAATGTGCTATAATTTCTTAGCGTTATTCGAAAACATAGACTTAACTTGTGATCCTAAGCACGAAGTTGAATACTCCATATTAAAGCCCAAACTGGACTGTAAGGTTAATTCGCGGTTTTAATTCAAAGGAAAGGTCTATCTCTTGACTGGAATTCAAACAAGGTATATACGCAGATCATGCAGATTTATCTCAAAATTTAATGTTGAAGTTGTTCAGGGAACAAAATGATCCCGCAAGTGAAATTCAACGTTTTCCATTCCACAGTAGAAATCCGAATGTGAGATTATCAATCCTTATGGAATTCAAAATATCAGCTTGATTTTTTTTTATCGAAATTAAAATTTAGATTATAGGCGTCTCTTGTAACTGCAGTACAATTGTGTGTGCTTGTAGTTCGATATCAAACCACACAATTCCCCCCGTAACAGATATAGATATGTTAAGACGAGCTGAATTCTATATCTAATTCCAAATGTGTACTGGAATTCAAACTACTAACTTCCTCTCCTGACTAGAATTCAATATACTGTCGGACCCTGCTTTTGAATTCCTGCCGCAACTGCATCTCATAAGTGGATTTCAAATGAGAGAGACTGATTTCATAATCTGAATTCAGTTTCAGGCAGAGGACCTGAGAGCACAAGCAAGCCTCCATCGACTACAAGCACGGCCGTGTCCTCGTCAAAACAGGAGTTGCACCAACCCCCCTCTCCTCCTCCTCCTCCTCCTCCTCCTCCTCCTCTGCCAGAGACCATCCCCCCCACCCCCATCTCCCCCCAATATCTCAGAGGCATGGCTGAGTAAATAAACTCTGAAGACACAAGGGGCCTTTGTATAACAGCTCTGTTCAGTTGCCTGCCAGAGGCTTCTGGGATGGCTGCTATAGGTTTGCCTATGTGTGGTTAGTCTTCGCTTCTGTGTGATTATTCATGTTATCGACTTATTCATTTCGCTCCCCTCATACATATTTACGTACGTTTTCGTTTCTGCAGTGGTCTGAGGTCTGAGGTCCCCACCTGGCGTCCACCCAGTGCCTCGACTCGATTTCGACCAGGCGCTGGACGTAGAATGGTTAAAATTGCAGTAGATATGTAGGTCAAGTAATCATTCAATACTTCAAATGTTTATGAAGTATTTAATCATTATTATAATCACATTCTCTCTCTCTCTCTCTCATCTCCTCCGATCTCTCTCGTCTCTCTCTCTCATCTCGGTCTCTCTCTCTCTCTCTCTCCCCTCAGGAATTGACAAAGAAGTTTGATGATACGATTTTTTTTTGCTCTTGTAGAATACTGCATACTTTATACATACATACGCGCGCGCGCGAGTGTGTGTGTGTGTGTTTTTGTGTGTGTATATATATATACTTCTCAGCTAAAACTAAACCTCCTGTATGAAGGAAAGAGTGGGTAGCGGATTTTGTATTAAGAGAAAGCACGGATATTTAGCCGGGGGGGGTGGGGGGTGGGGGAGCTATGTGTGTGGGGATGGGGTGTGGTGTTCATCCCCAGGGTGCACCCCCTCTCCCCTCCCCTCCCCCATAAAAAATAAACCCCCCCTCAGTCATGTCATCGTCAGGTCTTCCATCAATTTATTCGGTTTCTTGTTCGTCGTGGACTAATGTGAGTTGCGTGTTGGAAATAACTTGCGTCTTACTGTGTTGTTATTATTGTTATTATTATGATGGTACAGTTCTTCTGTCACGTAAACGTTTAGAATGTCGGTGACGTCATTCGTCTTACAAAGAGGTGGTTCATTCTCTCTCTCTCTCTCTCTCTCAGCTTCCTATCATGGCTCGGATTTCCCCCTCCCCCCCCTCCCCCCCTCTCTCTCTCTCTCTCTCTCTCTCTCTCTCTCTCTCTCTCTCTCTCTCCAGGCCCAGCATCTGTTTTGGGTTATCTCCACTCAATCATCTTTTAGTTGATCTGTTATGCTTATATTGAATAGCAGAGAGTTGCCAGTTACTGATCTTTTTACTCTATTTTATATGGCTAGTCTATTTTATATGGCCTTTTGAGGAAGTGCCAAAAACGTTATTTGAGAATCTGGAATAATTTTCTAGTAAAATATGGCTTATTTATTTCAATTTTCGTTGGTGAAACAACGCGCTATTTGACCTTAGGTTTCAGCACGTTTTCATTGACGTTCAAAGTCCGTGAATATATAATGTTTACAACCTCTGCTTTGGGGGGAAAACTTGCACGTGTCCTGAGTAAGCTGGAGGTCGGATCACGCCTTGTTGCTTCTAGAGCCGAGGTGTTTCGTAGCATATAATTCTCTTAGTACATTTAAAAATATGATTTTCAAGTTCTGGGGCATTTTCCTATAACGAGCTTTTTCTATATTTTGATTAGGTAAAGGACACATAGGAACGTTTATCTACATTCTTATACAAACAAGGCGTGATCCGACTTCCAGCTTACTCGGGGCGCATGTTAAATCTATGGTCAAATAGTGCGTTGTTTCACTAACGAAAAATAGAATAAATACGCTATATTTTATGGAAAATAATTGTTCTGTACTGTTTAACATGTGCATTATTTTTTTTTTTACATTTTTCATTCTAATAAATAAATCATAAATATCCTATCCTAAAATTCATTTATCTTTTACCCAACGCGAAAGAATACACTTTATTTTATTAGAAATAATTGTTCTGTACTGTTTAATATGCACGTTATTTCTTTTTTACATTTTCATTCTAATAAATAAATCCTAAATATCCCATCCTAAAAGTCCTGTATCTTTAACTCAACGCGAAACACCTTTTTCATACCTTTCCTACCCCCCAACAACAACAACAACACCAAGATAGTAGTTTGTAGGCTTACTCCCCAAGTAATCGAAAATATGATTATAAGGATCTTGGATATTTTCCTTAACAGAGCTTTTTCTATAAATAAAATATTTTGTCTGATTCAAGGAATTTTAGATACGCTTATAGACAATTGTATAAAGAGAAAACATTGAATTCTTATGATACAGAAATTAGGGC
>NC_061109.1:80624558-80639558 GCF_015104395.2 Macrobrachium nipponense
TGGAATAAGGCTGATTTGAGATTGATTTACAGTTTAGGGAGATTGAATACGTATATTGCCTTTTTTTTGTGTGTGTGTATTGCCTTTTTTGTGTGTGTGTGTATTTTAATTGAATATATAATTCATTTCTTGTGTGTTTTTGTTTATGAAAAATAGCTTTTTGACATCGTCGTCAAATTGGAGAAGCTAAGTCGTTTAAATGACGCCCTACAGTGTGCATTGAATGGCACACCGTAGACGGTTTTAAAGGTTCTTTGACCTTTATTTGCTTATTGGGGAATTATTTTAATTTATTTTATTTTTTAAGGAAAAGGGGCGCTAATCATTTCTCCAACCTGGGGTTGTCAGATTCAAATCCCACTAGGGCAGGGATGCTGGGGGTGGTGGATGCGGGGGTGTGGGGAGGTGTTGTGTAATTGAATTTAGGTTCTTTTCATAAAATTCTTAAGGTGTAGATTAAATGCCAGCAAATATGGAACGTTGATACTGAATTGTTTTGCTATCGAGTACAGCATACACTTTCAAACTAGAGAGTATCTGTCATATAGCTTCCCCACCCGCCCCCCCCAAAAAATATATATATATAAATTGTGGTCGGTAACTGACGTATAGCTTTGCCCCGGCCCCCCAACCCCACCCCCCCAAAAAAAAACTTATTAAAAAATTCTGCTATGCATTCTGACCCATCTCGAAACCTAATCAGATTCTCGAACCCCCAACCTTCCCCTCTATGAACTCATAGAAATCCTTCTATGAATCTTGTAGATATCCTATGTACAAAGACAGACAGACACGCCCAGAAATAGTGGAACAGCAAGCAGGCAGCGTCCGAAGACAGTAATATTGACGAAACTTGTCAAAATTGTTTTTTTTAGTTGTCTGAGAGAAGACTTGTGGCGGCTTTTTGTCTGTCCGTCCGTATTTTATCTGTCCGCCCTCAGATCTTAAAAACTCCTGAGACTAGAGGGCTGCAAATTGGTCTGTTGATCATCCACCCTCCAATCATCAGCGATACCAAATTGCAGCCCTCTAGTCTCAGTTGTTTTTTATATATATTATATTTTAAGGATTACGTTAAGCCATAATCGTACTCCTGGCAGCGTCGTAGGTACCAAGAACATAGGCCACCACCGGACTGCACTTATACTTCGTTTTCCCAGTGACGTTGCCACCTTAAAAAAAAGGGCCAAAAATAACAATTAAAATGGTATATATGGTATTCTTTCAAAGTCATGCGAGTGGCCGCGGGAAAAGTAATATTAGTATTTTTGAAAATATCAAACTCTCGGACTCTTCTTCAATTTTGACGTTGGAAACTGGGAATATTACCAAAAGGTCACATGCGGCCGAACTTGGCCATATTCTCTCGTGTGCTTGTAGTGGGCATTTGCTTTTTTTTAAGACTCTCTCTCTCTCTCTCTCTCTCTCTCTCTCTCTCTCTCTCTCTCTCTCTCTCTCTCTCTCTCTCTCTCTCAAGAGATGCCAAATAACTTGACTGATCATTGTCTATTAGTAATATATATATATATATATATATATATATATATATATATATATATATATATATATATATATATATATATATATGAGAGTGGATTCAAACCTTCACTTGGAGCTATTACGTCTCTCTCTCTCTCTCTCTCTCTCTCTCTCTCTCTCTCTCTCTCCCCTGAGACGCATCAGTTCCACCATATCAATTAACTAAGTAGACGAGGACAAATATACCTGGTATAATGTCTTATATACTCGTCCATTACTCCCACACAGCCATTACGGAGAATTACACTTCCATGCCGCGTAATTACCTCGTCCTCGCAGTTGTGTAAGTGGTCCGAAGGTCTGCGTATTTGTTGGTATCGGGAGTTGCTTTTTACTGGAACTCCGTTCGTATTCTCTGTCTTCCAGCCTGCTTTAATCAACATTGACAAGGGAATGCACAGCTGTTTTAAGGTTGTCCTCTTAGTCCTCCTGTTTCCAACTTCAAGATTCGCCCTTTGTCTAAATAATGAGGTAAATGAAATTCCAGTGCCGTCTGGCATTTAGAAGAAATAAACTATAATTATCATACATCAGGTGTCACGCAAGAGACGTTTCTTTCAACTCGACTGTGGAAATATATATCGACTGGACTCCCAGTTCTTTAACCGTCCTGCCTGGAAAAATGTAAAATACGAATAAAAAATACCAAACATGGTTACGAGGAATAAGCATAATATGCAGCATTTCGTTGAACTGGACAACGAAACAAAGAAGATTTTTCTGGCAAAGTCTTTCTCTCTGGAGACGACATGGCAACTCTAATGGAGGCGTGGGAGTTTGTGCCCAGTATTTTTCTAAATAATAATAAAAATAACATTCATATATGTTGCTGGTGAACTGTAATGCAATAACATAGTTGCGTAGTATATTGGTCGTCTGTAAAAGTATTAAATATATCACATTTCTTTAGTCTAGTCAGTATTTTTACCGGATTAGATTACAAGAAACTGTAAAAAAAAGTGACCTTTGGCAACTTTTTAGTGTGCTGTGCAGCACGCATGCAAATATAACTATAAAGTAACATCGGCTTCAGTACGGTTTGAACGAAAGCAATATATAACTGAAGCTTTAGTATTTTGGAATATTGATAAGTGCGTGTCTTTAGGAATGAGGTGAATGTCAATTGACAGATTCAGCTGGTGGCCATTATGAATATATAATAAAAACTATATAAATATTGCCATTAATGATAGTAATAAATAAGTGAAACTTGAAAGTTAGTACAGGTCGAGTAGTATAAAGCTATTTACAGGTTCGTATCAATTCAAATTCATACAGATGGACTCCACATACAATATTTGGAATAATAATACATAGATTACATAATCTAGGTCCCTCTCGCCACTGGCCTACCTTCATAGTATGTATAAAAAGTTAACAGTTTTTTAGCATCTAAGCTTGGAGTGTGCAGCCTTTAGATTTTCGTCCATTCTCTCTTAGATTGTCGTTATTTTGGGAGGTATGGGTCCACTAATACTACTACTAATGATAAATAGACCTTTTTACTTTAGTGAGTCTCTCTCTCTCTCTCTCTCTCTCTCTCTCTCTCTCTCTCTCTCTCTCTCTCTCTCTCTCTCTCTCTCTCGTACTGAAGATGCACTGGACAAATGATTTAATTTGTGGCCAGCCACCCTTCTTTTTTGGTAAGACCTCACCCACCTCTTCTGGAGTCTCTCTCTCTCTCTCTCTCTCTCTCTCTCTCTCTCTCTCTGACAGCGTTATCCTTCTAACAGTAACCAGAGTCAAGACTTCCCGTCACACGTGCAGATACAGAGACGGGGCACATGGTACTAATGTTCCCTTATGCAATCTTTGACGGATGAGTGAAAACCTCTCTCTCTCTCTCTCTCTCTCTCTCTCTCTCTCTCTCTCTCTCTCTCTCTCTCTCTCTCTCTCTCTCTCTCTCCTTGTCAGTGTGGTTCAATCCTCCCCTTGGAAGAGAAGTAGGAGGAGGAGGAGGAGAAGAATGAGAATAAACAGAGTGTGATCATTAACCGTAGTAGAAGCAGAGAAAGGAAATGGGGGGGGCGGGGGTGGTGGGGGAAGGGATCGGTCTATTTTTATCCCGGAGGTCAAACAAGCTCTCTCGTTCATGGGTGCTGTGAGGTACGTTCAAACGGCCCATTAAACGTGCATAGAAACGCCCACGCCTTCCTGGTCTTCACGTAAACTCAAAAATGTTGCGTTCCTTGGGGGTCCCAGGGAAAGCCTATAGCTACTACAAGGGTTAAATGTATCTTGGGTTGTCAGCAAGACCATCAAGACTACCGTTCTGGGGGTTGGGGGGCGGCAAAGTCCCGCCTACAAATGACAGAAGAAGAATTAAACTCGTAAGGTTTGTTTACATATCTCCGCTATAGTTGCCAATGCGTCATACAGAAAATTTCCATATGTAACAAACCAAAATAAATAGTTTTCGCTATGAAAAGTAAACAATCATTTGTAAATGTGTCAATAAAACGTAATTTTTTCATATGTTACGAACCATAGGCTTCGTCATAAATGATAGAAAACTAGAAAACTATATCAATCGTGTGGGATTATGGCGGTTTATGGCAACTTTATTTTTTTCTCCACGGGAAGTAAAATGTCACCGGAACTGCGTAAATGTTTGTTTACGAAACGTACCTGTCATTATTGTGAATTAGATAATTAATGCTGAATATTTCGATTATGAATGATGCCCAACATAAACGTTTGTAGTGCGTATATACTCTGGTTTCTGTATTTACTCATACCCTTTTTATAAATTTTTTACGAAAAATTTTATAGAATATTTTGACCTGAATTGACATAATTTTTAAGTTCTAGTCTTAGGGAGGTCTTTTCTATACCAGTAATTTTTGATATCGAAGCAACTGACATTTTATATATACATATATATATATATATCTATATATATATATATATATATATATTATATATATATATATATATATATATATATATATATATATATATATATATATATATATATATAAGCGAATACCACAGGACAATGATAGTCAGAAATCCAAGCGTTTTCGTCTTTACTAAGACATTGTCAAGGAACGAATGAAATACAGTTGGAGAGAAAATTATCAGGTAAACAACAAGATCAAGAATACCAAATGGTTAATTGTCAAAAGGGTAAAAATTAAAGAGATAATCCAGTTTTTGATGTCTCTTTATTTACAAAAGTGCCTGTAGATGATTTACTTGAATATTTGGAGGATGAATTAGAACGTCATGATATTCCCTTAATCGTAGCAAACCTCATTAGTCTCATAAGGTTATGTCTCAAAGATAGTACATTTTGTTTTAATGGGGAATTTTTTGTACAAAAGTTTGGCATGGCTATGGGTAATCCCTTATCTCCTGTCCTTAGCAATATTTACAAGGAATTTTTTTAGACGAAAACTGTTACCAAGAATTTTGCCCCGAAAAGTTTATATGGTTTAGGTATGTGGATGATATTTTCTGTATTTGGCCAGTTCACCAGGAATTCCTTAATAATCTCAATAATTTAGTCCCTTCTATAAAATTTACCGTAGAGGAAGAAAGAAATTGTAATTTGAATTTTCTTGATGTAACTGTCCATAGAAATGATGGAAATTTCACCTTTTCAGTCTTTCGGAAATCAACTAACATTGCCTCTTTTGTTCATTACCACTACAATCACCATCAAAATGTTAAATTCTCTCTTTTTTTCTGGGATGTTCCTAAGTACTTTACGTACCTGTAGCCCGCAGTTTATTGACACTGAGATTAAAACTATTTATGATATTGCATTGAAACTTAAATACCCAAGGACATTTGTAGATGTGGCATGGAAAAGAGCTACAAAACATTTTATTTAACTAATGACAAACTTGAATTTAGTAAGCATAACATTCTAAAATTGCCCTATGATGAAAGGTTTTTAGATATTCGTAGAATTTTAAAGCTTTTTAACAGAAATGTTGTTTTCAGTAATATTAATGTCAAGAGTTTAGAAATAAAAAATTCCCCTAAAGATCTTCCAGGCTGCATATATGTAATTCCTTGCAAAAAGTGTGATAAAGTCTATTACGCACAAACCGGTAAATCTCTTTCACAACGTCTCAAACAGCACCAATATTCTGTGAGAACTGGGCAAATATCGAATGCATTATTCGTACATATAAGAGATTTAGATCATCCTATTAACTGGAGTCAAACAAGAACCTTAATCTCATGTAATGACACAGTTAAAAGGAATATAATTGAATCTTGTTTCATCAAGTCAAATAATGGAAATGTTCTAAATTTAAGTCATGGTTTATTTAAACTTGATGCCTTCATAATGAGCAACAAAATTAATATATTCAGTTTTTACATGTTTTGGACTGTACGGATACTTTGTAGTTTCTGTTAGGGTTAAATGTATGTTTAGGTTTGTGATCGTGTGATATCCGATAATCCTGGATTATCTCTTTAATTTTTACCCTTTTGGCAACTAACCATCTGGTATTCTTGATCATGTTGTGTACCTGATAACTTTCTCTCCAACTGTATTTCATTCGTTCCTTGACAATGTCTTAGTAAAGACGAAAGCGCTAGGATTTCTTACTATCATTTTCCTGTGGCATTCGCTTATTTAAAGAAGTCACCTGCATCTACTGTGATTTTTTAAGCATATATATATATTATATATTATATATATATATATATATCTATATAATATATATATATATTATATATGTTATGTATTATAAAAACCATACATACATACATACATACATACGTACATACAATACATACATATAAGTATGCCTCCTCATTCACGAGAAGTGCAAGTCTTTAGAGAGAATATGAGGCATCTATATTGCAGGACGAGAGCAGGAATGTCGGGAATCCTTAAAAGGAGACAGACCGCCGTTGTTTCAGGACCTCTCTCCCACCCCTACCCCCTACCCCTTACCCCTACCCACCCCAACCCTCCTGGCATCCTAGAGGAGCAGAGAGAGAGAGTGACAGACAGACAGAAAGACAGACAGACCTCGAATCTCCGTCGCTGCAACAACCGTCCATCAATAATATATATCTAGGAGTTACCACTCGTGTTTGTTTGCGTTTCACGCCTCTGTTTGCCTTAGGGCGTGTCAAATGCCAGCGCCAACGGCCTCCCTACAGTCGTCGAAACGTGTCAACAAACGGCGAGGCGGATAGGTAAATAAATAGACGCCCTCTGGGCCGGAGGTGGAGGGTGGGCGGGTGACGGAGGTATCAACGCGGGCGTTTGTTTATCTTCGGCAGTCAACGCCCGGTCATTCAGGTTTTATTTGAGCGGATGCCTCAAGGATGGTTCGTTGGGGTGCTTCAACGCCCCCGTGACTCTATTGATTGATTGTCGTTGATTTTCAAGCCTGCGTGGGCGTTCAGGTCTGTTGGTTGATTGTCGCTCTGAATGATGTTGATTTTTTTTTTTTTTGTAAATATGTTGAAAGAGAGACAGCAATGAACACGATATATAGATATATATATATATATATATATATATATAATATATATAACATATATATATATATATATATATATAGTATATTGTATATATGAGAGATAGACCAGGAATATTACCTCTGCTTGCTCAGAATGTAGCAGCTGGATGGTTAAACGTGAATGACTGATGCAAATTCCTCTCTCTCTCTCTCTCTCTCTCTCTCTCTCTCTCTCTCTCTCCGCTCTCTCTCTCTCTCTTGGAGTGTTTAGATTCCATACCGTCCAGTACAGATTCAGAACACAAAACTCTAGGGAGTTAAAACCCCAAGTATCAAACGCAAACATGCCCTTTATGTCAATATTGGTGAATCCTAATGACTGATACATATGTAAATTGAAGTGACAAGTCATAAGTGTCTATTGCAAATAAATCTTCTAATTGAAGTGATCATAAAAATACTTCCCATTCCATCATGGAGTTTTTCTTAGAAGGGGTGGAGGGGAGAGTCCAGCTGACACCAAGAGCACAGTGTTTACTCTGAGGGATCTTCTCCTTTTTTTGGTAAGAGGAACCTGACCTCAGGTTTGGTCTTGAGCAAATATCAGGTCACCTGGAGTATATATTGTAAGTTTCAGGAATTTTAACATTCATCCATTTCTAATCGGGTTTTTATATGTGAGTGGATGACACTTCTGAGCTGTATATATTTAATTTTCATTATTATTTATTTATTTATTTGCAATGATTAATCGCTTGCATTCTCACAAAGTAACTCATCAGTACATTATATCCCTGCCCAGAAACCAGAGATTTATTATTATTATTATTATTATTATTATTATTATTATTATTATATCATCCCATTGTTTACATATGCTGAGATATGCAATGAAAAATGAAAAAGATATTTTTTGAAAAATGATTATTAGAATAGCAATAGATTGACACATGTTATTGCTTCATTGCTTCCCTATGGCCGTTTTTTTAAAATTATTATTATTAGTAGTAGACTGGAGAAGATGTGTTTTTGTTATCAGAATTTCTCTTCTTCTTCTTCTTCTTCTTCTTCATTCACGGTCAAGGACGCCAGCCTTTCTCGTCTCATCGAGGCGACCATTTCATTTCGTCTTTCTGCTGCGCCTGCATTTTCTTATCTCCTCCCACTCCCTCTCTCCCTCTTCTCTTCTTCTCTCTCTCTCTCTCTCCTTTTATCTTCTTGCTTTCTTTCGTCCTCAATGCTCTTTCTTCGCTGCTTTCCTCTTGTCTCCTCCTCCTCCTCCTCCTCCAAGGGTGGAGTGTCCTCCACTCGACACTCGTTATGTTACTTCTGCCAGAAGGCTTGCCTGCCTCTGTTTCTATTCAGACACTCTGCGGCACTGTTTGGGGGGATCTTATTATCATGATTTTGTGCTCTCTCTCTCTCTCTCTCTCTCTCTCTCTCTCTCTCTCTCTCTCTCTCTCTCTCTCTCATTGTGGTGTTTTTAGTTAGATGCTACAACCCCTCGCCTCAGTCACCAATGACTGCAACTCGCGGTCCCAATACGACACAGAGATCTCTCATCGCGCTCTATAACTAGCCTCGACTAGCGCGCGTATCTCGTATCTGCTCGAGCTGATATACTCTGCGCAGGCGATGATAGCTCCCACAGCCAAGAGAAATAGCCAAAGACAGCCATGGTTATTTTATGGGGCATGGAAGGACCACTTGGCCTTAGCCTGGCCTAGGAGAAATTGGCTAGCTGGAAATAATTCTATGTTGTGTTGGCTTTTTGGCATTGTCAAGAAAATGGTGGTTTTGAGTTTCACCCTGGCAACTAAAATTGTAGTTTGGTTTTTTACCTTGACAAATAAAGTGGCAGTTCGATCTTTACACTAGTAACTAAAATGGCAGTTGGTTTTATACCATGACATTTAAAATGGTATTTAGGCTTTCACATTCTGTAGTAACGAAAATAGTATCTGGGTTTTTAGCTATGTCCTTGTTCACAAAGACAAAAGCCTGCTGTTTGTAGTGGCTGTGAAAAGGCCAATTGGATGGACTTTTGGAACGTCAACCAAAATTGCATTTGGCTTTTTAAGATGACTAGGGAATTGGTTGTTGGTGCTTTACAGTGATTATTAAATTTGCAAAGCTTTTTCATTGGCAATAATAATACCAGTTGTCTTTTGTAAAGAGTTTCTGTAAAAATGACAGTTGGGGCCTTTTACAGTGGCCATGATAATGTCAGTTGAATCCCTGCAGTTGCATTTTATGTAATGTAAGCAAAATAGCAGTTGGATATCTGCAATTGCATGATAAATGCAAGTTGGCTTTTTGTAATGTAAACAAAAATGTCAGTTGGCCCGTTACCTTTTGTGCTGTTAAAAAACACTACCTGGATTTTATGGCTGTTTACAGATTTTATTCTACGAGACGAATGGGTCATTTTGGACACTGAAAACTACATAAACCTCATGAATATTTGGGCAAAGACAGATACGTTGCCCTAGTTGGATTGCTATGATAATTTTCGGATTTTATTTGGGGCAATTTTATGGGCACTGAAAGCAACATAAACACCAGGCCTTTCTGGGCAAAAATAAATCCAGTGCCCCTCAGAAAGATGCCCATTGTTAGATTTCAGAAAATCCTAGCAGCCATTTATTTTTACAGCCTCTCCATACCCCATGACTCTTTGATTATTTCCCTTGGCTGTGGGCCATGTCAACAGCCCGAGAGAGAGAGGAGCGAGAGGATGGGAAGGAGAAGGAGAGAGAGAGGAGCCATATGAGAGGTGATAAGAGAGAGGAGAGAGAGGAGAGTGATGGGAGTGAGAGAGAGACGAGGAGAGGAGAGAGAGGATGGGGGATGGGAGAGTGAGAGAGAGGAAGAGAGAGAGAGATGAGGAGAGAGAGCGTAGAGAGGAGACGAGTGAGAGAGGACGGCGAGGGAAGACGGGGGAGGAGGATAGAAGAGGGCTGAGGGAGGAGGAAGAGGATAGAGAGAGAATCGAGAGAAAGAGAGGAGACGAAGAGAGAGAGTTGAGAGACGACGACGAGAGAGAGAGAGAGAGAGAGAGAGAGAGAGAGAGAGAGAGAGAGAGAGAGAGAGAGAGCTGAATTATATTATTAACGGCTCATCCATTTGACTTTGCTTGCCGTGAGGCTTATTGCAAAGGCGTGAATCTCTCTCTCTCTCTCTTTCTCTGTATACATATATACACACATACATACATATATACACACACCACCCCCACTACACAACGCAGCGCGAATGTGCGCTCGATTACAAGTATGACACCAACTTCCGGGTCTGGCTTATTTTTGGAACGTGTACGTATCGTATTTTTGGCCCGCTACTGAACTATATACACCCTTGTGTATCCTGACCTAGGCCCTAGCCGTGTGGTGTATTTCAGCAACCCTGATATATATATAGGATTTCACTCAGTCCTCCTTTAAGCCTCTTGAAGTAATATATAGATGTCCTGAAAATGGAAGGTCTAGGGTTTAGAGGTAATGTCTAGTCACGTACTACTGGTTTAGATTATAGCTTATAACGCTGTATGAAACTCTGAGGTGGTGGCCTGTGTTGTTGGCGTCTATAAAACCGACTGAGGCTAGAGGGCTGCAATTTGGTATGTTTGATGATTGGAGGGTGGACGATAAACATACCAATTTGCAGCCCTCTAGCCTTGATTACATTTCAAGGTGAGAGTTCCCAATGTAAAATATTTGTTTCTCTCTCTCTCTCTCTCTCTCTCCTTCCTTTCTTTAATCATTCTCTTGCATTCACTAATTCCCTCTCATCCAGTTTCCCTCATGTTTGTAACTATTTTTTTTACTTAATTCGTCTCGTCTTATTTTTCATAATGTTCTTACCTCCTATATCTATCCGTCTGTCTGTCAGTATGTCTGTCTGTCTATCTACCTATCTATCTTTCCTTTGTTTACTCATTCCCTTTCATTCACTAACTTTCCCCTCATCCAATTTCCCTCGGCTCTCATCTCCCAGCATCTCTCAGCATCTCCCAGGGCGCGCCTCGAGAAAGGCTTATTATTTCTCTCTCGCCCTGGAAATGGCAACACTTTATCATAAGTTTTCAAAAGCCCAACGATAAGCAAGAGGCATTAGAGGATGGGGGTTGGGTAGGGGGAGGGGGGAAGCGGGGGGGGGGGCATTTGGAGGAGTACGTCTGACGTCACAGAGGGAAGTTGAAGCCCATAAGAGTTTATATGATGCGTTTTCTCATAGTTTTTTTTTTTTTGGCGGGGTTTATATTAGCGTCTTATGTTTTTTTTGGCGTGGTTTATATTAGCGTCTTCTGTCTTTTTTGGAACTTTTGAGTGACGTCACAGAGGAATGTTGAAGCCCTTGAGGGTTTGTATGATGCGTTTTGTCATAATTTTTTTTGGTGGAGTTTTACTTTAGCGTCTTCTGTCTTTTTGGAAAGTTTGAGTGACATCACAGACGAAAGTTGAAGCCTAAAAGGTTTTTTCTTTTTTTTTAGCAGGGATTTAATTTAGCATCTCCTCTATCTCTGAAGGAGTATGAGTGACGTCACAGAGGAACGTTGAAGCCCGTAAGGGGTTTTCTTATGCGTTTGATTATATTATTTTGGCGGGGATTTATTTTAGCAATCTCCAAGGCCAAGCAAGCTCCAGGACCAAAATGCACGCACAGGAACCGAACATGCTCCAGGATGGAGCATGTACGCTAGGACCGAATATGCTCTTGGGCCAAAATGCTCCAATGCCAAACCCACTCCAAGGCCAAACATGCTCCATGGTGGAGCCTACTACGTGGCCCAGTTTGCCTTGGAGCCGAAAATGCTCCTGGGCCGTTCTATCTCGGCCACTGAGGCCTGTGTTGATGAGAGCATTACTTATTCAGTTCAGCAGAGGGGGAGTTCGAAATGAGTCTGAATTAATTATATGGTTTTTATGCTCTGTTTTCCGGTATTATTATTATTATTATTATTATTATTATTATTATTATTATTATTATTATTATTATTATTATTATTATTATTATTATTATTATTAGTTTGTGATGTCTATTAGCATTGTTGAGAAATGGATTATATCTGTTATTACAGAAAATTCATTAGATAACTACAGTTTCGTGTGAATGCTTATATTTTACATAAATTTAGATAGATTCTTCTATTTTATATGTATGTATATGTAAATATACATACATATGTATATTATATATGTATTGATAAGCGAATACCATAGGAAAACAACATCCAGAGTATCAGTACCAAGCGCTTTCGCCTTTAATTTTGTTCCTCAGCAGTGCCTGAATAAAGGCGAAAGCGCTTGGTACTGACTTTCTACTTATCGTTTTTCTGTGGTATTTGCATAGATAATGACGCCATGTGCGTCTACTGTGATTTTTAAAGCATATATATATATGTATACATACCTATATATATTATTACGTTGCTGGCCTGACCTGAGCATGCACTCCTCTATACCCCCTGACCTTTCCTAGTTGACCTGTCCAAGATAGGAGGTCATCAGCACTATAGATTCATAGTTGACCTATCCAACATAGGAAGTAATCAGAGCGATAAAGATGGGGTCGTACGATCTTATCGTACCATCCAAAGACTGCTTCATTTTTATATTATATTTAATGAAGACGTGAAATTTAGATTTTGTAGTTAATTTTAATATGTTATGGCGAGTTTATAGTTAGGTCTGGTTCCATATTTTTATTTAGTTTTATTTTTTTCTTTGCATATTTTCTTATTTACTGGTTGGACATCTCTCCTACATTCCTTTTCCTCGTTTCCTTATTCATATATTTATTTATGCATTTATTTATTCTATTCACATTTATTAATTTGTTTTAGTCGGTGTCTATACTAGGCCTCACTTTCATATCCTTGTCCTGTTGTATTTTTTTTAGCCAATTTCATCTCTGTTTATTATTTGTTAATTATGAATCATTGCATTATATCGTCAGTGTGATTCCACTTTTAAAATTGTGATTCTTGTTTATATGGAAAGGTTCGTGGCTATATTTAGCTCTTTATGAATATGATAATAATAATAATAATAATAATAATAATAATAATAATAATAATAATAATAATAATAATAATAACAGCAACCTCCTTGGAAAAGGCGCCTGGAAAAGCAAATCATGGTGATGAGATCTGACTTGAGTAAACTGAAAGAGATGGCAGAAAAAAGGCTAAGAAGCAAGAAAACAAGGAGGAACTCAACGAGAAATACAAAGTACAAGAGAGGGACTAAAACAACACAATAGAAGATGTAAAACAGAGGCTTAAGGCCAAAGCACACAAGATCCAACGGTACATGAACAGGAATAAGGGATACCAACAGAACAAACTATTCGGAACAACCAGAAAAGACTATACAGCCAACTAAGAGGGGAAGACAATCACCCAGAAATTCCTGAAGCCGAACCAAGTAAGAGACTCTGGGAAAACATATGGAGCAATCCGGTATCACACAACAAACATGCAACATGGCTCCAGGAAGTCAAGGAAGAAGAAACAGGGAGAATAAAACAAAGATTCACAGAGATCACGACAGACACAGTCAGACACCAACTAAAGAAAATGCCAAACTGGAAAGCCCCAGGTCCCGATGAAGTCCATGGATACTGGCTCAAAAACTTCAAGGCCCTTCACCCACGAATAGCAGAACAACTCCAGCATTGTATCTCAAATCACCAAGCACCCAAATGGATGACTACAGGAAGAACATCCTTAGTACAAAAAGACAAGAGTAAGGGAAATAGTCAGTAACTACAGGCCTATCACCTGCCTACCAATAATGTGGAAGTTACTAACAGGTATCATCAGTGAAAGGCTATACAAACTACCTAGAGGAGACAAACACCATCCCCCACCAACAGAAAGGCTGCAGAAGGAAGTGTAGGGGCACAAAAGACCAGCTCCTGATAGACAAAATGGTAATGAAGAACAGTAGGAGAAGGAAAACCAACCTAAGCATGGCATGGATAGACTATAAGAAAGCCTTCGACATGATACCACACACATGGCTAATAGAATGCCTGAAAATATATGGGGCAGAGGAAAACACCATCAGCTTCCTCAAAAATACAATGCGCAACTGGAATACAATACTTACAAGCTCTGGAATAAGACTAGCAGAGGTTAATATCAGGAGAGGGATCTTCCAGGGCGACTCACTGTCCCCACTACTCTTCGTAGTAGCCATGATTCCCATGACAAAAGTACTACAGAAGATGGATGCCGGGTACCAACTCAAGAAAAGAGGCAACAGAATCAACCATCTGATGTTCATGGACGACATCAAGCTGTATGGTAAGAGCATCAAGGAAATAGATACCCTAATCCAGACTGTAAGGATTGTATCTGGGGACATCAGGATGGAGTTTGGAATAGAAAAATGCGCCTTAGTCAACATACAAAAAGGCAAAAGTAACGAGAACTGAAGGGATAAAGCTACCAGATGGGAGCAACATCAAACACATAGATGAGACAGGATACAAATACCTGGGAATAATGGAAGGAGGGGATATAAAACACCAAGAGATGAAGACACGATCAGGAAAGAATATATGCAGAGACTCAAGGCGATACTCAAGTCAAAACTCAACGCCGGAAATATGATAAAAGCCATAAACACATGGGCAGTGCCAGTAATCAGATACAGCGCAGGAATAGTGGAATGGACGAAGGCAGAACTCCGCAGCATAGATCAGAAAACCAGGAAACATATGACAATACACAAAGCACTACACCCAAGAGCAAATACGGACAGACTATACATAACACGAAAGGAAGGAGGGAGAGGACTACTAAGTATAGAGGACTGCGTCAACATCGAGAACAGAGCACTGGGGCAATATCTGAAAACCAGTGAAGATGAGTGGCTCAAGAGTGCATGGGAAGAAGGACTAATAAAAGTAGACGAAGACCCAGAAATATACAGAGACAGGAGAAAGACAGACAGAACAGAGGACTGGCACAAACAAACCAATGCACGGACAATACATGAGACAGACTAAAGAA